>NC_083317.1:62167782-62467782 GCF_963455315.2 Globicephala melas
TCTCTTTGGATTTCTTCTGACTTCTCTTTTTATTATCTACTGGTTCATCCTCTCATATTTCCTAAGATAAATACCAGAGGCAACTACTCTGATTGATTAGCAAGTCATTAGTTACCCTATTGTGCAGAGACTTTATATCAATGGATCTCACGCATTCTAAAAATGGCACCTTTGGGTTGGGTGTACAACTCCCTCTGTTAGTCAAAAAGGCCTCTGTTCAAGCAGCCTAAAGTGGCTTTCATAAGAAGGAACTGGGTTAGAGGTATTTTAGTTCATAAGAGACATTATATGTAGCAATTTCCTTAAATGTCATGTCTGTGTACACTGCTCCCTTGCTACACTGATTTGAGGGAAACAGTAATTTCCTGTGCTGTACCACATTCAAAAATAAGTAGATGTTAAAAATTGGAATCTGTATATTGAAGAATTTCCTCCCATCTTCCCCAAGATACATGTAAAATAACCTAGACATAAAAATACTTTCCTACTTGGTCTTTACGCCTGTAAGTTCTCCCTGATATAATCAATCCTATTTTCTGCTATTGCATTAATCTAATTAATAATGGTTAGGCAAGCCATTGTTCTCTTCAAAAATCTCCAGTATCTCTCCTTGCACTCAGAATCCCACCCAAACTCTGAAATTTCTGAAATTTCACTGAAGACTCTGTATATATCCTAACCCTGAACTATGTCTCTAAATTTATGTGTTCCTTTAGTCTAAAAGGAAACTGTTAGTCTTTGCACTGGTTGCTAAGGACACCAGCCAAATTCTCATGTTTAAATCTTTTCTCAGGTCATTCTCCCTGCTGGCCATGTTCCTCTCTGCCTCTTTACCCTAATTTAGCCTGCCTACTATTCTGCACATACATGGCCTAAATTATAAACTTGTGCCTTACTAATTGGGGGTGACATACATGGGTAGGTGAATTGGAAACAGAATTAAAAAGGAAACAATGACCAGCTTAGATTTTCTGGAGGCAGAACTAGGTCTTTGAGGACTCTGCCATATGGCTTGGCCATATGGACAGACTATATAGAATCTGACCAAAAGCACTGGCCTAGTAGTCGTGAGATTTGAGCTCTAATCCCAGACATGGTACTAACAAGCTATTTAACCTTGAGCAAGACACTTAACCTCCTTGGGTTCCATTATCTTCATCAGCAAAAGAAGTGCTTTGGCCTAGATGATACCTGGAGTGTTTTCAATTCCTCATATTCTATGATGCCTTGATAGATGTTTTCATTCTAATATGAGTTGCCTTCATTGGTTTGCCACAACTAACATTAGGTCAGGAAATGACCTAGGTTAGAATTCGGGGATAGGGATTCATCCAAAGCCTCATTTCAGATATACAATCAAGCTTTAGTGGTTTCTTTCTTTCCTCCTTTAAAGCCCAGGTATTTCTCATTCCCTACGCCAACTTCCTGTACTCACATGGCTTCAGACAGACTTGGGTACTTGAAACTTTGGCAGAGTTCCCTAGTTGTGAAATAGACACAACCACTTGCAGGCCAGACTTCAGGACTTGCATTAATCTACAGTTTTCTTGGGGAAAACAGTCCTTGACTCACACATGAAAGTACCTGGCAGAGCTCCCATTGTTATGAGCAATCTGCCAGGCAACAGTTCTTTGGAGGTTTTTCTTTATTTCTCTTCTTGTTCTCTTCCACACCCCTACGAATTTCCCCAGCTCTAAGGTCACCACTCAGCAGTCTTTTTCAAAGTACATTGTGTAATAGCAAGTCTAGTTTAAAAAAAACATTCCTGGAAAGACCCATAGTGTGTCACTTTTTGAAATATGCCCTTTCTGAGAGCACCATCCATGCAGAACGATGCCCCTCACAAAAAAGATGCACAGGAGAAGGTATTTTCTCTTCTGACCTACACAGCAGTGAGTTAATTTAAAATTTATCTTTGATAATCTCCCTTACTTCTTTTATTTATTTCATTTCTGCAGTTTAGATGGAATGTACATTTTATAATTAAATGCAAGTAGGAAATAATATCACACTGACAAAGCCCCTAATCTCCCCAAGATATTAATAGGCAGTACATCAAGTCAATCCATCGTTAATCCTGGGTCTCACTATACAAAAGCAGCATATAAGAATGAAAAGAAGATGAGGTCAACCACATCTTCTCAAAAGGTGACAACAGAAGACTAACTGTGTATATGTGATAGAAATAAATTGTGAATATGGAAAAATACATCATGTGCCTTATGTGTGGTCTACCTCAAAGGGTAAGTGAGAAAAAAATTCTACTAGGAAAGAGGAAATCAGGTTTCTAATCTCCGCCCATCCATTATTTAACTGCAAGATCTTGGGCAAATGCACCCAGTGCATTCCCAGGGTTTCCTGAGAAATCAATAAGACAAGGCCAACATTTGAGTTTATAATTTACAGTGTGATTTACAAATGCGAGATATTGTTCATAGATCTTTTACTCAACCTCAGGGTATCTTGATCTAGTCTCCTGACTTCTGATCCATAGTATAAAATTTACAGCAAAACATGACTTCACAGATGATCTGGTTCCCCACCTTCGTTTTCCAGAGAAGATAACTGAAGCTCACAAGGTTAAATGGTTCGCTCACATAGTTTCTCTGGTGTCCTGAAAGTGTTCGTTTACAATATAGCAAACCTAAGGGCAAGTGAGGGTAAAGCTCAGAATAATGTAAATGTGCAATAACCCAAAGGCTATCACGTTAACCTTTTTAAGTCTGTATCCTAGGGGAGGGTTACCTCTTGAACCTTCTGTGTCAACCTTAACAAAAGAGAGTAAAAACTGATTCCTTTCTCCATCTATTCTCTTTCTTTGTCATGAAAGAATACCAACCCAGAGGCCTTTGTTTGTGACACCCTGACTCCCTTATACTCACCATCATCTTCTTCAAAGTGTGTTCATCTTATATCTTTTTTTTGCTTTTTTCCTGTGAGGTTGGGACACCTCCTCTGAAAGTCCCTTGGTACTGGCACTGCCACCAAGGTGATTTCTCTTTCAAAGGACTCAATATTCAGTGCCACCTCCAGATTGTAACCACATCAGGAAACCTAATGAAGGATGTGGCTAATACCCATATATGGATACACCTTTGTTTCAGTCTAGTAAAGGCTATCAATAGCCTTTACTAGAACATTTTGCAAACTACGAGAGTTATACAAAAGCTAGATAATAATGCTTCACTTCCTATTTTCATTAAAAGACATTTTTTAAGACGGGACGCAAGCTAGAGGGACAGGCAGAAATTCAAGTGTTCTTAATTTACAACATAGGGGTTAAGAAATATTGTCTATACTTCATGGAACAAAAAATGGAGTTTTCAATCTGGCTATAAACAGTTCATACAGAAGTGACCAGGTAGAGACGTGAGAATAGGTTTACAATCATACTGAGCTGGGGAAATTAGGAGATAGTCTGAATGAGCGAAACTGTTATCTATTATAACATGACGTCAATACCTAATACCTAAAATTGACAAATCTATCAACATCATTATAAACATTATAGTGAGATATATGGAGCTAATCAACATAATAATTAAAACAAACTTTAGAAGTGGGAAGTAGGATTTGGGGGTGGATAAGGCAGGAGATTATTCTATAATGTTTTTAGCTATGTGCATGTATTATTTTGAAAACATAAACACACACACTAGAAAATATACTTTTTTCTCTGCAGGTGATTTACAACATAAAACCTATGCACAATGAACTCAGAAGATGTTGGTTACTTCATTAATTGTTTAGTTGTCTAGCTTAGGGGTTGAAGGATTAAATAACTGAATACATGATAGAATGATCATCATCATCATCTTGAACCTACACTTCCTGTACACATACCTACTAACTGCAGCTTGTAAGAATCCAGACCATGGTAGGTAGCTGAGGTACAACCACCTGACGTTGAACAATGGTTACAATCAGTCCGTACAATGGATTTCTCATATAAAGATTACCAATTATTAATGGTTGAGTTTCATAAAAGAGGCTGGAAGGACAAGGTTTGGGGAAAAATATTTCTATGCAATTTTGAGTACTGATTTTATTATAATTATTTCAAATGTTGATTACTGCATCTTACTACAGTCTCCTAAAGCATTTAAATATTCTAGGATTCAGAAATAAGGAGCAAAACAAATAATCACTTCTATTTTGGAAAAGTAATTTTATACACAATGAATAAAAGCATGTAGAAATCAATCTGAAGTAAAAAGAAAACTTTAACAGACTCTTTATAACAAAGAATAAGGATTTTTTTTTTTTTTGGTTACCATAGTGGCAGTGATTTTTATTTTTTTTATTATTATTATTTTTAACTGCTACATATTCTCATTTACTCATTTTTTACTGTTTAATTTTTGTACAGTTTTTAAAAGGTTACACTCCATTTACAGTTATTACAAAATATTGGCTGTATTCCCCATGTTGTACAATACATCCTTGTAACCTGTCTTACACCCAATAGTTTGTGTGGCAGTGATTTTTAAATACTATTCACACAGATTCAGCATTATAGTAATCATTGTTTCCTTTTGTGGTTCAAGGTATTAAAAGTAACATACAATGTTACAAGCGTAGACTGCCATTTAAATTTAAATATTAAGAAATGTTATGAATCAAAGGTTAATTTATATGTTCTCTGGATAATACTTGATGTGGGATATTATAGGGCCAACCATTTCACCATTAACATCAAATAACTTAAGTAACCTGCACTTAACTTTCAAGCCTGCAGTGATTAGACATGGGGTAGGGGGGGAGTAGTGAGGGAGGGTGACAGAGGATATAAAAATTCTACTTGTTGCCAATAGAACTCACAGCATTTATACTCACTACAGGCCAGATCAGAGGAGTGCAGCAGTTGCACAGTTCTTCCTGCAATCTTTTCCCAAAACTCAATTAAAACTCATTGACAAGGGGGGGCTTCCCTGGTGGCACAGTGGTTGAGAGTCCGCCTGCCGATGCAGGGGACACGGGTTCGTGCCCCGGTCCGGGAGGATCCCACGGACCCCACATGCCGCGGGGCGGCTAGGCCCGCGAGCCATGGCTGCTGAGCCTGCGCGTCCGGAGCCTGTGCTCTGCAATGGGAGAGGCCACAACAGTGAGAGCCCTGCGTATCGCAAAAAAAAAAAAAACTCATTGACAAGGGGGAAATCAGAAACTAATAGGAAACACATTTACCTCCTCGCCTCAGGGGGTATACAAATTCCCCTGTGTGGAACACAAAAGATTGGTAGAATACTAGAGGGAAGAGGGTCATAAAAGAGGACGTGAAAATCACATCTTCTAGTTGAAGGAAAAAGAAAAAGTGGCCAGAATTGATATCACACAATTGTCCTACTCTTAGGGAGTCATACATCTGGCCAACACTAGAGGAATTTTTAATTCTGAATAAAAGTAATGCTGAGAGGAACCTTCTTTCTCTGGTTTCTACTGTCTACCTGGAAGAACTGCCAGTATGGGAATACCTCAGCCTCTGACTCTCTAAGATAGAGTTATTTGAATATCAGGTGACATGCATGGATCCATATTTCTTGACTAGATGGAGCTAATCCCCATTTAAAAGCAAGCTACGGAAATTTATTTACTCTTTCTCCATCTTGAAAAGCATAAAGCTATAATCTAGGTAAGTGTGACTATTCTGTATTCTATTCTGTAGAGTTAAACTTTCTATTACATGATCTGTTCCAAGGTCTAGACACCAGGGACAGAGGAAGTTGGAGGGGACAGAAAGTGTTAGCACATCCTTTTAGTCACAGTTTCCAGAGCTTTATTCTCTCGTTGGCTTTATCAGTAATAAAGAAATCACCATCTCATCATATCAGAGGATGTACTTGTCTTCTATGTTAATTGGATCAGAACTCAGAAAGGCAACAAAAAGGATATTATATATTGATGTCCCCGTTAAGCCCCCCAAATGAAGATCCTATGAGTATTTTGCTATGAAAATAAATGCATTACTGAGACATTGTCTGAGGAAACATATATACTCCTAAAGTTTCAGGCCTCAGATTAAAAAAGAGACTGGAGTGGGTTTTGTGCATTTAGAAGAGCACACTAGGAAACCCACGTATTTGCTTACATAAATTTGGATGGGACATTAAGACCTAGCTTAGAATCAAGCACCACTGAGCTCCCAAGGTGCCTGTCTGTGGATGCTATATGCACTGAGCCATTCTGGCCACATAATGCAATGAGTATAAGTATGTATGAGTATGGTCATTGCAGACAAGGCACATGTAAACAACCAAATCAACTGCTAAAGACCATGAAACGGACACGTACTACAGCTGCTATCTACTCCCTTAGTTAATCACCTACTGAACTTTGAATACAAAGAACACTTTCTTCTTAGGTATTGAACAAGACAAAACTGCTACACTTTATGGGTTATTTAAACACTATAGGTTTCACTTTACTGTAAAAATATCCCGCAAACTCACACTCCAAGGGGTTTGATGAGAATAGTCCAGAACTACCTTGTTTGACTGTAGCAGTTTTTGCTTTGTCCAAAGGAGGTAGTTCCATGTCCAGAGAGTTCTTCAGGTATTAGGCTTATACCAGAATAAGGATTGTTTTTAAAGAAATCCATAAATATCTACCAAGAATCCATTCCCACAGGTAATACATTAGACCAAGCATTATGGGGGATTCAAAAAAACTGAAGCCATAGCCCTTATGCCGTGGGGGCCCCTGAAATCTGTATCTGAAATAACCTGGAAAAATAGTCCAAGTTCCTCATTTTAAAGACAAGAAACTCAAATGACAAGAATCCAGAGAACTTAAATGACAAGCCCCAGATCCCACAGCCAGCAGGGGTAGATCTGAACTGAAAGTCCCATGTCCTAAATACCCTCATACAATTCATATCTGTTGCTTCTGTTTGTAGATGTGAAAAGTGTAGCAAGAAAGACATCAGGACTGGGGCTTCCCTGGTGGCGCAGTGGTTGAGAGTCCGCCTGCCGATGCAGGGGACACAGGTTCGTGCCCCAGTCCGGGAAGATCCCACGTGCCGCGGAGCGGCTGGGCCCGTGAGCCATGGCCGCTGAGCCTGCGCGTCCGGAGCCTGTGCTCCGCAACGGGAGAGGCCACAGCAGTGAGAGGCCCGTGTACCACAAAAGAAAAAAAAAAAAAGACGTCAGGACTCTGAGCACCATGTTTTACACTCTTTCCAGATTTTCTGCAAAACCTACAAACAAAACAAAATGTTGTTACTGGATCTCTTGTGGATCTTAGTGAAGAGATTGAATTCTGTATCTAAATTGAAAAAGGGTGAAAGAGAGATGAGAAGACACATAGAAAACACAGGCAAAGAAAACTGTAAGAGTAAGTCCACGGGAGTTTTCAATACTCTTCTAATAGGAATCACTAAAATCTTGGGGAGACCACTGAACTTCCTCAGGACTCAATATCATTGGCATGGTTAAAGAAATCTGCCCTGTGTAACAAAGAGTAGCTCTAGCTCAGGGGTACCCAACCCCCAGGCCACGGACTGGTACTGGTCCACGGCCCGTTAGGAACGGGGCCACACAGCAGGAGGTGAGCACCGGGGGAGCGAGAGAAGCTTCATCTGACGCTCCCCATGGCTCACATTACCTCCTGAACAATCCCCCCGCCCCCTTCCCATCAGCAGAAACATTGTCTTCCACGAAATCAGTCCCTGGTGCCAAAAATGTTGGGGGCCGCTGCTCTAGCTGACATCAGAGGTATGAAATATTCCATCTGCTAAAGAAAACACTGCTTGATAATTTAAAAAAATAAAGTCTACTTGATACATAAAGCCTCTACCTTATTCCTTGGGGTCCAAAACCATGAGTTTTTCTTGTACAGGTAATGATGCCATCTATGATTTTGTCTACTGATGTACTTAAATTCTAAATGTTAAGTTTAGGTCTGCTCATATAGCATGCTACATTTCAATCACTTTAACTTATTCTTTTTAGCTTTGTCCTGGGAAATGTCTTTCTAGATAGACTGAGAGTAAAAACCATGAGATTAATTGTAGGACACACTAAGCAAACTGATAAAGTCAACTAACTTATCTGAACAGTGGTTTCTTCGTCTATAATATGAGAGTTAGAAATTATCTTTTTGGAAAAAGCATTTATCCTTTGAGCTCATGGGGTTGGGGCGAAAGCATAGTCTTTCAGTTTGGCTCATGTTGTCTAATTTTATCTACATTATTCTTCTTCGGTGATACCCCTACTACCACATTTCTTTTCTTCCAAAATCCACCAACCTTGTACTCAGAATAGATTTCCGGCTTATTGGCTCTTTCTCCTTTATCTTCTTTATGTGTGGCATCTC
The DNA here is from genome assembly GCF_963455315.2 of Globicephala melas. Lineage (NCBI taxonomy): Eukaryota > Metazoa > Chordata > Mammalia > Artiodactyla > Delphinidae > Globicephala > Globicephala melas. The sequence goes on from NC_083317.1 coordinate 62,176,093, forward strand.
TGGCAGCCAAATAATCTTCCAAAGGTATTCTGTGACACAATTCCTCAATGTACATTCTATTTCTCTTTATCACCCATTGAGGTATCTATCTATATATCCATCTAGCTATCCATTGTGCTTTTGTTGCAGACGCAGCTACCTAAAATATAATGCAACAATTGACTGACTTACTATCTCTTGGAAGCTAAAGAAACCTTCTGTCTGATTCTTCTCTTCTGGCTCCAACAGAAATCCCTGCGGAGCCATGGACAGAAGGGAGAGACCCTCCTTCTGTTCCCCTCTGTAATTTTCTGCCCAAAATCATGCCCAGTTTTAGCAACTAAATCGTGGACTTAAAAGCAGCAGCTTTATATCTGCTGCCTCCAGCATGTCTGAATATGTTTGAGAGATGTGTGTTCAGAAGTGAAAAAAAAATTGGAGTTAGGAGGCTTTTCTCAGATTTCTGAAGTTTTCTAGAAAGAGAGGGGGTTGGAGGAGAGTACAGAGGCACAAAGAAATCTAGGCAGTATTGTTCAATAGAAAATGTATTTAAGTGTTCACTTCTTGATCTGAAAAGAGCAGTCATTAATCTGCAGCTTTGGTGGGGAGGGACCTAGCTCCATAAAATGATTTCCTTATCTATCAATTAAAGTATATTATACATTTTTTAAATAAAGTTTAAAATATATTTATATTTTATTTTTGGCCACGTTGGGTCTTTGTTGCGGCACGCGGGCTTTCTCTAGTTGCAGTGAGCGGGGGGCTACTCTTCGTTGCGGTGCGCAGGCTTCTCATTGTGGTGGCTTCTCTTGTTGCGGAGCATGGGCTCTAGGAGCACAGGCTTCAGTAGCTGTGGATCATAGGTTCAGTAGTTGTGGCTCACAGGCTCTGGAGCGCAGGCTCAGTAGTTGTGGCACACGGGCTTAGTTGCTCCATGGCATGTGGGACCTCCCTAGACCAGGACTCCAACCTGTGTCCCCTGCATTGGCAGGTGGATTCTTAACCACTGCGTTACCAGGGAATTCCGTCATATATGTTTTGAGAACTAATTGCGAAGGGCAGTTTCACTTTATTTCCTGTTCTTCCTCATGCTGCAGATAGAAATGATTTTCAAGTCAGGCTTAATTAAGCACTTGGAATTTTTAAATCTGCAAGAGCCTGTTTAGTGATACTGGTTTATTTAGAGTTTCCTCTCCTGTGCTCCATTCTTGGTGCAGGAAGCAGAAAGAGATACAACTTACCTTTGTAGAGGTTTTCAAAATTGAGCAACATCTACCCTTATATATAGTGTATATCTGCCAATCATGTAGGGACTTTGGAAGAAAAGTGTGTGGGGAGTAGAGAGAGAATGGAACCAAAACTTTTTTTTTTTTTTTTTTTTTTTTTTTTAGTTTTAACCAGCAAGAGTGACAGGATAATGCAGCCTTTTCCAAATGACTGAGAGCTAAGTAGGAGACTATAGCTTGTCTCGTGTTTTGACCATCTAAGTATTCTGCCCTTCAGTATCCCTAGGAAATGACCACCCATAAGCTCTTAACTGGTGGATTGGGAGAAGTAGAAACACAATGACTAAATTCTTCCAAAACAGGAGTTGTGGATGGGAAAGGATTACTATTGATATGATAAAAGGTCACTGATGTATAATCTTTGACAGGTAGAGCCTACAGAAGACAAAATGTCACATAACGGGAACAGTATTGATGGAGAGCAAATTCTTAGCAAATATCATGAAAACACTATATTACAGGAAGACTGCAGAACCACAGAGGACTTTGGCCATTCTTTCAATATCCATCTGATTGAGAAAGTACGTAGTGATGAGAAGTTGCTATAAATTCAGAACCATTTTAAATGGATTTGAATTTTACTCACCATAACATGTAGTAGTTACATTGGGAAATATATGCAATACATATATGAGTTGAGGCTGCTCTTTATTCTACTTACAGATGTTTCTTAGTGTGTATATGTTTTTGAGACTCTGCAAAGTTTCTCTGGCTCTCCAGGTATCCAGAACCACTAGACCACCAGAGCAGCTCAGAATTGGGCCCAGCCTTAGGGGCAGAGATTCAAAGGTCTTAACTGTAGCTAGCTGTACATGAGGCAGCCTGTGTTATGAAGCAGCCTACAGCTCAGGAAAGAAACAGATGGTCTGTGGAAAAGTCCAGTCCTGGTCTGGGAAGGTCTAGAGAGACTGAGCCATTAGAATATCTCAGAAAAGCGAAAGCCAGTGAGGAAACCAACAGCTTGCTGCAACAATAGCCACAAGTCAAGTAAGCACAGAGCCTGACAGCTCAGGAAAATGACCCACTTCTTGCCTACTCAGACAAAAAGGCTTCACTTAGGCCTAGGGATAGTGTCTCTAACAAGGCCATCCATTAACGGCGTCACCGCGTCGCCGGAGTCCCTCACAGCAATTCTTCATTCTCTCCCTTCTCACCTCCCACCCTGAAGCCAGACATTAATGCAGCAGGGACTGAGGAAAATGAAGCTGTTGGGCTCAGTAAATATTACTGAGCTCCACAAGGAAACACAGCCCCATTATTTAGGGTCCTGTGTCTAAGGCACACGTTGATCACATCCATTTAGCAGAGAGGGGAAGGGAGAAAGTGGGCTGCTGTGCAGCAGCCCTCAGTCATCTATCCCCTTGATCAGGCAAAGCCATGAGAGAGCAAAAGAGTGAGCTCGGCCACAGATCCCAAGCGTTTGAACCCAGAGTGCATATGACATGAGAAACCACATAATCACATGGGCGGGGCTCTGGGCAAGTGTTCAGGGGTCTTGTAGTTTATTCTCTGTTCTCCCATTGACTCGATTGGTATCTTGCATAGAGTCACATTTGTAGCAATGATCTCTCATGTCTATAATGGAGATAATACTCTTTATCTCATGATATAGGACTGCATGTGATATTCATAAAATAAAAGACCAATCTAACATTTGGAAACAGGATACTCAATTTGCGGAAATGATTTAACTCTTTCAGATCATCTGTGTCTGTCTTTATAAAAACAAGCAAAAAAACAATAAATAAATAATCTTTTAATACCTGGTTACTAACCTAATGTCTCAGAATATTATTTCACTTAAAAATAAGAAAAGTTAATATATTGAGTGTACTTTAAATATCTCTTTAATATTTGGAAGTGACAGGGAAAAAAAAGAAAATTTGGTATCACCCATAACTAGGATCATTTCAGATTAGATATGCCTATTGAAATGAAAATCCAGAACTAGAAATATGCAATTAAAATGTCACACCCATATACTTGAGACTTAAAAGTATTTCACTGGGCTTCCCTGGTGGCGCAGTAGTTGGGAGTCCGCCTGCCAATGCAGGGGACACGGGTTCGTGCCCCGGTCTGGGAGGATCCCACACGCCGCGGAGCGGCTGGGCCCATGAGCCATGGCCACTGGGCCTGCGCGTCTGGAGCCTGTGCTCCGCAACGGGAGAGGCTACAGCAGTGAGAGGCCCGCGTACCGCAAAAAAAAAAAAAGTATTTCACCAAGACTGAAGGATAAGACCATCAAATTACAGGTAGGTCATAGCTGAAAAATGACCCTCTGACAACCAAACACTGTTAATGACAACAGACACTGAACTCAAGAGAAAGATTAACTCAACCTCAACAAACAAAAGGAAATAAAATAAAACCAATGATAGAGACTTCAACAAACAGAAGCAGACAAGGGAAGATGACAGAAGATTGTGTCCATAATATTTTTTAATATTCTTTTATCTTAGAGAGAGGTAAATTGTCTGCTGATTTCCAAGACTATATCTTTCCCCAAAATGTTCTCTTGAGAAAGATGTCCACTCTGAAGGGTTTGAAAGGTATTTTCAATAATGGCATGAGATTTACGCATTTCATTGGATGAGTCACTGGAGATATGACTGGGGCTCATTTCTCATATATATATTCATAGTATATATATATGAGTATTCCTGCCAAACTATGAAATGAAGCCTTTATAAAGTAAATGAAAAAAACTGGAATAAAATTATAAACTTATAATTTTAGAAATTATAAAGACAGATAGCAAGTAAAATATTTCCTTGACCCAAAGCCATCATGATAGAACTTGCAATTTTATCCTAATTGGTATTTCTTTCCTCCCCAGCGAAAAGCTTTCCTAAAGAAAAATGGCTGATTGCAGCCATGTGGACACAGTGAGAATCTACCCACATATCCATCACCCACAGCAGCTCTTCTGGACAAGGATAGGTAGATTCTCCAGTTCAGGTCTCTTTTTTGTAACTGACAATGCCCAAGGCCTACGAATATTAATTCTACCCTCATTTACTGTAGAGACCATGGCAATCTGTCAAGAAGGAAGAATGTGTTCTAAAATGAAGGCACCAATAATTGTGACCCAATAATGGAATAGAAAAGGCCCACTTGTTATGGTAATTACCAGCGGCATTGTAAATAATGTGTTCAGTTTGTTTATCATGGCACGTTTTCAGAAAATGTTCCTTTCCAAATAAACATGCCTAGCCCTAGGACCAATTGTATATAAGTAACTTTTTTCCCCTATAATTCACTATCCCTCTGTAAGTATGCTCATTTTACCTGCTCCTTCCTCCATTACCTAGTTCTCAGCCTTCATCTTTCTAAGCCCTTAAAATAATTTTTCCCAACAGTTATTTATAACAGCAATCACCTCTATAAACAACTCCTCACACGATCCAATTTATGTAAAGACCATCTACATTCTGCTAACTTTCTACAATAGGAAGGACAGCACATCAATGCTTAACGTAGTGCCTGACACATAAGAGATACTCCATAACTGTTTGTGGACTGCCGCATAAATACCTCTCACTAAAAACATGAACAGTATTTGATTTATAAGTCTGAATGGCTATCACGTTTTACCACGTGTTTGATTTGATAAAACCTAATAGCCATTCAAACTTAGCAGGTCTTTTTTTTTTTTTTTTTTTTTGCTTTAAGTGATTCTTCTATAATGCCTTTTATACATGAAACACAGTAGGAAGTAAATAACTAGCTGTGGGCTAAAAAGAATATTTAGATGAATGGCTAGTTAGATGGACAGCCGATACCACTGTAGGGAGAAAGCGGACATCCCAGCAGCAGCTATCTCCCAGTGTTTCCATTAGGATATACAAGGTGGGAAGCAGTAGGCTACAAGTTAACCATACATGTATTTGTCAGTCTATCAAATAAATAAACAATTTTTCTAAATCAGAGAATCCAGAATTTTCGAATATTTTGACATCTGGCTCTCCATGGTCCTAAGTTCTAAAGTTACACATATCCTGAGTTTGTTTTTGTTTTTATCTTCATTTATTCATGAACTCTGGAATTAATGTGTGCCCATGAACACTGAGAAATGAAACAACTAGAGAGCCCTTCTCAGTCTCATGCAAATACCTGGCTTTATTTTTAATGAGGGTAAATAGCAGCTGAAGTGTCAAGTTGTCTCTGACTTGAATCAAGCAGACTACAGAAGCCACGCCTCTTGTAGAAGACATTTGGGAGAAATAAAGATTTTGAGAAAAGTGCCATATGTCATCAAAGTTTAGAAAATATATGAAAAGATTTGCATCATTTTGCTTATTTCAAATAAAAAACATTGAAGAAGTAGACCCTAAAATGATTGGCTAACCTGGCATCAAATAATTGAATGCATGTCTAGAAACAGACATAAGTTGGTATGTAAGGATAGCGTAAGTAATATCCAATGGATTTTTCTTTTCTTTCTTTTTGATTTGTAATTCAATGTCTATTATGTCTGAGGCAGAAACAAATAAAACTAGAAAAATATGTCATTTTGACTCTCCTTGAATTTGAGGCACACTGAATTATTCCACACAGGTAAAAACTACGCCAACAGATATCAAGAAACATCTCAGTGATTCAGGGCATCTTCATGATCTGAACATGGCCCAGAGTAAGTGCTTGTGAAGTGTACAGAGAGGTTAATCAAAAATGTTACAGTCACTAACCCTGCAAGCAAATAGCAAATAATCTGTACGTGCAGACTGGCACGAACATACACAGAGCACGACAGATTTAACAACTGGGTGCACAGAGCAATCTTTTACATGGTGTGTGATATTTGGGTTGTTATATCTTATATCATTGTGAAAAGCAAGTGTGAACTGACGGAAGTGTTGAAACAGCCAAAGGAATTTAAGGGATGGCATCACTTGAAGGTGGGTAAAAGGATATTAAATGACAGGGCTGGGGATATACCTGTGGAGGAGTGAGATTAGGGGGCAAATCAGGTATGAAACTTCCAATAATAATCATGAACAGTTCATAAATAATTTTCACTTTACTAAATGCGGCATGGTTAATAATACGTATGTTCTCTCGTTGGCTCTGCTAACTCTGCTTGGTCTGCCTGTCTGGTAGGATGTTCTACGCGGTTCCACAAAGATATTGAACTACTGCTATGTGCCACATCCTGAGGACTTGAGGACCAAAAAGAGACAATCTTTGCCTCAAAGAGTCAAGAGTTAATTGGGAGGATGCAGACACGTAAATGGTTCCATCCGATATACTTAAATCATACAAAAACAGGTAAGATATAGGAGTCTACAGAAAAGGGGTAAGTAATGATGTGGAGCCTGGGTTTAGAAGGGAAGCTCATAATCAGGGAAGCTTCTCTTAATAGGTGAAAGCCAACTGAACAACCAGACATGAAGAAGTTACAGACAAAAGAAACTACAGGGACAACATTGTGAAACAACCTGGAGTCCAAGAGGAAACAAGTGAGCCACATTTGTGGAGAGATGAGTGTGGGAGTGAGGGGTGGGGGAGCTTTGGGAGAGGAAACTGAGCAGGGAGGCATGTATGATATGCCTGTAATCATCCAAGATGAAGACAAAACAACGGATTTTAAGCAGGTGAATGAGAAAGTCAAATGTAGATCTCAGAAAGAGTTCTCTAGCAGCAATTAGGGGAAATGAATTTTGGTGTAAGTGTGAGGTATGGAGGACATTAGGGATCCTATTATAATGATCATGCTGATTGCTGATAAGGACTTAAACTTAGGTGCGGCTTCCCTGGTGGCTCAGTGGTTGAGAGTCTGCCTGCCGATGCAGGGGACACGGCTTCGTGCCCCGGTCCGGAAAGATCCCACATGATGTGGAGCGGCTGAGCCCGTGAGCCATGGCCGCTAAGCCTGCACGTCCGGAGCCTGTGCTCCGCAAAGGGAGAGGCCACAACAGTGAGAGGCCCGCGTACCGCAAAAAACAAAACAAAACAAAACAAAGACATTCATCTTATAAACTTAGGCGCAATGGTGTTAATGGTACCTAAAGAGGGATACCCATATGATGCTAAAGTAGAAGGAACAGAAATCTATACTACCATGACAATGGAAAGCAAAGACTATGTCACTTTTCTGCTTCTGAATGATTTCCTTATGGATAAGGAGAAGAAAGGCACAAGCTGAGTTACAGTATCCAGGATGAAGATCAGGGAGAGAAGTTAAAGTAATCGACTTAAGGTGTTATTAAGACTTGAAGATAGTACTAGGTATGTAGAGCTAATTTGCAATCCTTCAGAATATACTAACTAGGTAGCAGAGGCCTGGAACAATCTAGCTCTTCAGAAGGAGCCAACTTGGGTCATAAAATATACTGGGGAAAATTCCCAGAAAATAATCCCAAATAGAGTGCATTTAGTGTGTGCTCTTGCCTTCTAGGACTGCTCTCCCTCTTGGTGACAGTATTTATTTATTCTTGAGTTAATATTTTGAGTTTTTATTCTGTGCTCAGCACATGTCGAAGCTTCCATATTAGATTATTAGCTCCTCTGGAGTAAAATTTATTTATTTATTTTTTCAACAAATATTTACTGACAGACTATCATGTACCAGGATTTGTGCCAGACCCTGAAGAAATAATGGTTTGTGAATGCAGATACACTCCTTAACCTCACAGGGGAGGTTGATGGGAGAGGTGAAGTGAAGGGACTCTCCTTAGACAGAAGAGGGCACACCACACCCTCCCTCCTGGCTCCACGGTAACAGGAAATGGGAGGTTGAAGGGATAAGTGAAGGTGTGGTCAGATTAGAATATTTAAAGTCAGGAATCTTCAAGGCATGATCATTTGCTGAGAGAGTTGAGGAGGGCAGGGTTGGAATCTTTTATTCATGTGTATATTCTTGGCAACACTAGCATAACTCTTAGCACAGAACTAGCGCTCCTGAAATGGTGATTGTGTCGAAGGTTTTTTAATGGGGAATGAAAGAATGAAGAATTAAATGAATGATTCCGTTGCACTTGTACTTAAAGGGCCTGACTGGTTAAAAGTTAATCAGGGCTTCAGAAGTGTCTTTCAAAGCAGATATTACTAGGTCTGTAACCTAGGAGTCATCCCTGGGCTTAGTGAAAGAAATGTCCAGAAGACTTTACTGTCCAGACTTCATAGCTGCCGGGAAAAGAGATGAGTTGGAGAAGGGAACTATAAAACAAAACTTATAATACACACGATAACAGGATCATGGTTTTCTGTATGTCTCTTGCTCCGTTTTCTGAAAGCAGGCACGTTTTGAGTGAAAACAGGTTTTATATCCCAGCAATAAAGAGGTAGAACTGTAAAAATATATGTCATATCAGCAGGCATGTTTCTAAATAGAATGTTTTACCAGGTTTCCCAAGAGGCATCTCAGGCCCTTTAAATTATAGGGTGTATTAGCTTCCCTGCAGGGCAGCCTTTGAACTACAACTCATTGTCCATCTAAAGCAGGGATGGGAAATGAACCTTCTGGAAATAAACGGTGTGTTCTTCGCTCAGCATTTCTAGGTTTCTCCCTTAAAATGGATGCCATTACCAAATAAGAAAAGAGATGTGTAATCAGTATGGGTCAAGTGAAGCTTAGTAATTTTAATTGCATTCATTTAGGGGAAAAAAAAATTCTCACATTTTAACCTAAACCTTCACATTTCTCTCTGCCAAGTTTGACTTAGGGCAAAGCAATCAAAACCTGCCAGCACTCATTTAAATGGACAGAGCGATGTAATAAGTAATTCAGAAGAGCAGATAATTCAAAGATCACCTCGATTTGGGTTTATAATAACATTTTCAGCTGATTTACTTTCTTAATTATATTTTTCTTAGGTTAATATTAAAACTAATTTGCAATCTTTCAGAATATACTAACTGGGTAGCAGAGGCCTGGAAAAATCCAACCCTTCAGAAGGAGCCAACTTGGGTCGTACCATACACTGGGGATAATTTCCAGAGAATAACCCAAAATAGACTGTGTTTAGTGTGGGCTCTAGCCTTCTAGGACTGCTCTCCTTCTTGGTGACAGTACTAAGGAAATCTCACGGGGCTTTCTCTTAGGTTGGGCCTGTGAAGAAAATCCTGATTCACAAAAATAGTCATGCACTGTTATTCAAAATAGTAAAAAGTTGGAGACAACTTAATATCCAACAGTAAAGGACTAGTTAAACAAATTATAATATATCAACAAGATGGGTTCTTGTACAATTAAAATAGCATTTATGGAGAATTTTAATGACTTGAGAAACAGCTTATGATAGACCATAAAAAGGAAGAAACATAAAATTGACTGCAAAGTATCATCACCACTATGTGGTTAAGAGCACAACTGCTGGAATCTGGCTGTGAACATCTGATTCCTGATTGTAGCAGTTATTAAATCTTTGACCTAGAGTAGATTACTTCACCTTTCTGAGCCTCAGTTTCTTTATTTGTGAAATGCAGATAATAGCAGTACCTATCTCATAGTGTTTTTATGAGGATGAAGAGAGGTTTAATGTATTTATAAAATGCCTGAAACATAGTAAGCACAATTAAGACTACTCTTTTTATTTGTTTTCAAACAACATAACTCTGCTCACGCTGTTTGTTCTACTTAGAAATACTTCCCTTTTAAAAATTTAACCTATTTGCTCTCCCCTTCCATCTAAGGTCCAGCCCACATGTCACTACACAGAGTGTGGAGCTTCTTCGCATAACCAGCCCCCTTTGGTCAGAATTAATCACCTCTTCCCTTTCAACGCCAGAGCATTTTGTAATAAACTCTACGCTCGCATCGATGCTATAGGGTGGTAATCAATGTGTATCTCTTTCCCCATCAGAACATGGGCCCCGCAAAATTTGGGGCATGTCTCATTCCTCCCTGTATCCCAGAGGCTAGCCAAGTCCGCCTGCCGATGCAGGGGACGCGGGTTCGTGCCCCGGTCCGGGAAGATCCCACGTGCCGCGGAGCGGCTGGGCCCGTGAGCCGTGGCCGCTGAGCCTGCGCGTCCGGAGCCTGTGCTCCGCAACGGGAGAGACCACAACAGTGAGAGGCCCGTGTACCGGAAAAAAAAAAAAAAAAAAAAAGTGAATTTAGGAGTCAAAAGCCTGGTTCTACTGCTGACACTCAAATCATATGATCTTGAACAAGTAACTTAAACTCTCTGAATGTAAAATAGGGATGATAATACACGTCTTGCCCTTCAAAGGGTTATTTTAAGTATCAATTAGAGAATGCATGTGAGAGCATTTTGGAAAGGTAGCATACAAATATATCATTGCTAGTTCTTTTGCTGGTAAAGCTTTGCTCATTCAGAAGTTCAGAGTTACTAGCAGACATTTTACATATTTACAGTAGCCTATAATTCTTTGACAAGATTAAGGACAACCTTTCAGTATTTCTCTTTGCCCCGTTTTACAGAGAAGTTGTTGGAAAGATGGACAGATTTAAAACTGTCAGAGTTCTATGGAACACACTTAAAGTGAGGAATGTGATTCACATTAATATTTAAATATACACTCTTCTTTGTCCTATTTATAAAGCATCAATTAGCAATTACATTAATGTGCCCACATAATTCCTACTTGGTTGAGAGCATCCTTCTCCCATTATATGCACAAACTGAGGCACAGCTGGGTCTAAGTGTGTTACTGCAGATGACCAAGGATGATCTGGCACGGGAACTGAGAATTCCTTTCTAACCCAGAGCTGCCGAATAGAACTTTCTGTGATAAAAGAAATGCGTGATAATCTGCACTATTCAGTATGGTAGCCACTAGCCATATGGGGCTTTTGAGCCCTTGAAATGCGGTTTGTATGACTGAGGTGCTTAATTTTTAATTTAATTTAATTTTAATTAATTTAAATTTAAATAGCTATATTTGGCTAGTGGTACTTACTAAATTAAACAGCACAGTTTTAACCAGTCGCTGTATTTAGCATGAGGATTTGCTCATTAGCCAAATGAACACTTAGAAAGAAGGATGGTATATTATTTGACAATGTGAAAGAAAACCCCCTCACAGACTGTCCGCATGGCCAGAGTCTTTTCCTTGTTGGAAGAACATTATGATCAGAGGTTAGTTTAGGGGGCATAGAAGCAGAATAAGAAGGCTGATTAGATGATTCAAACATTTAAGGGCATCCAGTTACAGAACAAAGTGGTCTTATTGCTGGAATACGTGGTCCATCGGCCAAGATGTTCCTTGGATATTGCTTTGGCAGGTATTGCTGCCCTTGCTCTGGTGACTCTCCTTTTCCTGGCCAACCCCCTTTCTTTTTTTTCTTTTTTTTTTTTTTGCGATACGCGGGCCTCTCACTGCTGTGGCCTCTCCCGTTGCGGAGCACAGGCTCCGGACGCGCAGGCTCAGCGGCCATGGCTCATGGGCCCAGCCGCTCCGCGGCACGTGGGATCTTCCCGGACCCGGGCGCGAACCCGTGTCCCCGGCATTGGCAGGCGGACTCCCAACCACTGCGCCACCAGGGAAGCCCCAACTCCCTTTCTGATTGACAAGCCCTTCCTTCTCTTTTTCTCCAAACTCACACATCATGTGTACTGGCAGAGAGAAAAGTTTGTCCCATTTCTTTGGCTTTGCTTCCCCATAACTCTCAGTCCAACACACAGATCTCCCCTTTCATCAGCCAGAGAAATACTGGGAAGGCACGGAAGGGAAAGAATGTTTACTTTAACCCTTCTGATAAGGAAAGAACTCAACCGGTCTGGGAACAGCCATTCCTTCTTTTCCTTCAGACATACCATCAAGAGCATCTTAAAGTCAGACTGTAAATCATGTAAAATATCTTTATCTTTTCAAGGCAGTTTTTTGCCTATATTATAATCAAGGACAAGAGAGGTCACAGAATTCTGGCAATACAAGTCCTTGCAGCCGCGTGTGGGAGTGAAACTTATAGCTATTGAAACTGCTCTCACAGAACTAAGCCAGGTTCTGGGAGGGGCTCATTCTCAGCCAAGATGAGGTCCTTGGCTTCCCAATTTGGTGTATAAGAGACTCTGATATTCATTAAAATGACAAGCTGACAGAGTGAGGCATAGGCAACCTTTACCCACTCATCAGCTGTCCAGTCCTGAAAGCTCTAGACTATTTTGATCCTCTAGGCTTTCTGTATATATAGCTTTTCAGACACAAGCCTCAAATCTACCCAGCAAGATTCCTAGTTATTCCAGAGCTGACCTTTGAAGTTGTGATTCTGTGTTTATCAAAGTATAAACAAGTTTCCCAATTAGAAAGAAAAATGTCTCAAGGTAATTGAGTACTGATAAATGACAGCCCAAGATCTTAATTTCATGGATTTTCATAACTTTGAGTTTACTTAGTTTACTTACCAATGCCCTCTTTACATAGATGGGAAATTTGGGCCCAGAGAGGTGAAATGACTTGGCAAAGAACATACAAATAGTGTCTAAGCAAAAATGTTGATGGTTACAACTTAAAATAATGATGATGGTGATGATGATAAATTGTTTTTGTTTTTGTTTTTACTTTCATAGATATGGTAACTAGATTACTAGAATAAGTAAACTGAATGGTTCAGAGATCAAATTATGGTACTGAAGTACATCAGTGTAAGTGCACTTTAAAACATAAGATCTATTCAAGCCAGCAAGGGTTATAGCTAGTCCTTTCTAGAATTAGCAGGTGCTAGTCTAAAGCTACTGGCAACTATTTATCATAAATCATGATGTGATTTCGAAGACTTAAATAACCTTGGAAATTCTAAAGTCAACTAAACAACCTCAAACGGGTTTCCATAATCTCCACATCCTCTGGTTGGATCTATGTTACCCCTTCTTACAATAAGGGGTAACATACTGTCTTGGCTATCAGCAGTTCTCAAAGTTGCCTGGGCTCTGGAATCAAAGGAAAGTTTTACATTTGGTCTTTTAAAATTATAGATTCCTTGGTCCCAACCCAGAGCTCCTTGACTGCAGTCTGGAATCTACATTTTTAATAAATTCCCCAAGTAGTGCTGATGCATCATTTGAGAATCACTGTTCAGAACATTCAATACCATTTACACTGACTTAGAGCTATTTCTATACCTGTCTTTTCACCCACTAAATCTGAAAGTAGTGGACAAGGATTCATTTTATACCCCACATTTATTTATTTATTTATGGTCTGGCCCCAACAGTATTCCTTGTATAGTGATCTATACAATGGTTTAGAACCAAATGCATCTCACTTCGAATTCCAGCCCTTCCACTACTAATTACATGACCCTGAGCACATTATAAAACTTCTGTGAGGCCCAGTTGCTTGTATAATTATATACACATCAAAGTAAAATATGAATAAGTAAATCATAGCAATACGAGTTTTTGATAAATGGTAACTAGTGGTTGTAGTGAAGGATAGTGGTATTAGCAGTAACAGCAGTAGTAGTGACAGTATTGGTAGTACTTGATCAACAAATACCTTTTGATTTAACTAAGGAAGAAACTAAAACCATCTATATATCAGTAATCTAGAAGAAATAAGACCCTCTGCAATAACTAAGACCTATATGAGGAGTAAACAGTGCCGAGTCATTTAACTTTCATCTCAGATAGAGTGGTCAGCCACGTAGAAAAGGGGAAGCGATAGATGTAGCCTATCAATCAGTAACGCTTTTGATTCACTTCCAATTGGCGTTCTCATCAATAAGGTGGTAAAAGGTGATCTAGATCCGTGCAGCTAAAACCCTTTTGCTACATCACTCTAAATCCCCCTGTACATTCTCATTTCTCTCTCCGCATCCCTCTCCAAGAAAAGCAAAGCTTCTGAAAAAAAATTGCCATTGTGCCAGATCATTAAAGATGTATTGATATGGGGATTGGGTACAGATGGCAGTAAAGGGAGTAGGTCAGGCAAAAAGTCCTCCTTAGAAATACTGGCTCAGCAACCTTGATGGTCTCTGGACTTCTCTTTGTCCTCTCTAGAGGATATGATAGAACACCTGAGTATTATTAATACCCTAAGATCCAGTCTAGGAATCTGGACAGGGTCAGTCCCCATGTAGCACCAAACATGACAGCTGGTGGCACTTAGCCCTCCTGGATCACGCTCACCTCCTTCCCGCTTTTCCACTCTGAGATCTTATTGACTCTCTCCCCTGCTTCCTTGCATTTTTTCATAATACTTTCCATTTCCCCTTCTCCATGTTTTTCTCCCATTTTCTATGCCTTTTAACCTTAACGTATCCACAATTCTCACAAGCACTTCTCAGGTACACCAGAGCACACAGGGTCTTGCAGCTGTCTATACTCCTCACAAGAAGCAGTGTGGGTCTCCAGACTCACACACACACACACACACACACACACACACACACACACACAGAGCGGAGGATTCCTCTCAGGAACCTGAGGTCACGGCAAGGATGAAGTAAGTCATAATAATACCACAATAAGAGAATAATAAGGTTATTATATAAACGATCTTTAAAAAAAAAACAACACCCAACATGTATCTTTGCAAGCATGTGTATGTGCCTGTCTTTTGATCTGTACGTGCCTGTCTTTTAATCTGTACACACACAACTAAGTCACAGAATATGTACATTTCATTCATTCTACTGCTCCCCAACACAATTTTATCTAAAATGTGACTTCCCAGCTGATTTTGCAGTGATAGTCAATTATTAAGGACTTAGTAACAGAAACTAAGAAAGAAAAGCATATTCTAGTGAGGACCCCATAGCTAAAAACTTTGTGGGTATTTTTTTTCTAACAGTCTCAGGTGTACTCCTTAACTTCCTGATTTGCTTAACCCGTGGAGGCCTGGCCATGCGGACAACATATTACTCCATGACTTTCTAACTTGTCCTTCATCATTGCAGCTTTTAACACTTTGCAGTGCTCTGCTGGAGTCACATGAAACAAAGTGTGCCCTTCTGCTGATGAAACTTTGCTGTCTGTGGCGATATTTTAGCCTGCTGCCTGGATAATTACACGTGTAGCTCACATTAGAGATAGAGAGCGGCTTGAGGCAGATGCGTCCAGCCTGGCCACACAGGGCCCTGCACTGATGTGATGGCCCCCTGCCATCATCGGTCACTACTGAAGTGGCAGCTGCATAACCTCGCCCAGTTCTGCTCTCTCAATAATCATCTGGTGCTGCCCGTGTTTTCTCTCCTTCAAGTGAGGGCGAGCACCTTTTGCCCATGGGGGCTGGGCACAGATTGAGACAGGATGTCATGTGCCTTAGAAAAGCCAAGGTTGGTTCAGAGGACTCTCAGGGCAAAGAAGGGTGAGAAAGAAAGGAAAACTAGCACTTATAAATACTCAGAAAGGAACAGGCCTTGAGCTAAGCACTTTCACACATTTCATATAACATAATTCTCAAAATAACCCAGTAAAGAAATGAGGCTCAGAGAAGTTAAGATAATTGCCCAAGGTCACCTAGCTAGTTTGAAGCAGATCTGGGACTAGAGATCAGGTTTCCTAGTTCCCTATCCAATGTTCTTTCTACCAAAATGTGCATAATAGCATTTGTTCCATTTATTCACACATTCAATCAACAGAGATTCATTTTTGTATGGTATGATATTTAAGAGCCAGGTTCTAGAATTAGACTGAGTTCAAATCCTAGCTCTAACATCTACTAATTATACAACCTGGATAATTTTCTTACCCTCTATATACGTCAGTTCCTTATGTGTAAAATGGGATTAATAATAGTATCCACCTCATAGAATTGTCATGAAGGCCAGTAAATTATCCATGTAAAACCCTTAGCACAATGCCTGACACATGGCAAAGATTTCACGAAACTCCTGATAGAGCTCATAGGCTCACGGGGAAGACAGGTACCTAAACAGATAAATTACAGTACAATATGTCAAATACTGAAATAAAGTTTAAAAGAAAATGCTGTGGAATCTCAGAGTAGAATTCCTGCCTAGCACCTCCCATCCTGTAAAGTGTGAAACGAGCCTACCCTAATAAAAGGAAAACAAAACTCACAATGGCGTCTACGGAAATTGTCTGTTCCACAAAATAGTTATGGGTCTAACTGGTAAGGACAGATAAGGTAGTTCCAGGCGCCATTTTGTACTCAGAACTCTCCGACTTGTTTCTGGAAGCCCTCTGGGGTTGCTGTAGCAAAAGCTTAGCTTGACCATTAGTGCCACTGTTTTTAGAGCTGTCAACATTTATATAAAGCTGAACTCATCTTATTCAAACATGCCATATATAAGACCTAAGAATGAATCATTTCCCCTTAAAAAGAATCTCACAATTCCCAGAAAATGGAAAGCAATATAAATTTCTAGTTTTTTTGTTTAATCTACTAAATGATGATATTCAAGCCATATAAATCAGATAAAAATATCATTGACCCTTAAATAGAGTGACCCTCAAGTATTTTGCTCCAATTTTCCAATTTTCTCTCCAGTATTGTGCCACACCAGCTGAACTGAATGATTTGCAATTTCCCTAAACAATTCTTCAAGCTTCCTGGCCTCCAGACTTTGCTCATTCCAGCCCCTCCATCTGGATTGATCTTAACCATATCCTAATCTCTAGCTCTCAAAGTCTATTTACCAAGCCCCCAAGAGTCACCCAGATGCCTACTCCTTCCTGAAGCCGCTTTAAAAGATCAAATGTTTCTTCAGATGTAATAGGGGCCCAGTCTCATCTTCATTGTCTTTTTCCAAAGCCCCCTGGTACTGTACTAGTTCTAGAGAGCTTGTTAAACTGAGACCCACAGCACGTGGCATACATTTTTAAAATGTAGGGGCAGGGACAGAGTCAAATGGAAAAAAAAAAAAATCTGTTAAATACCTCAGTCAATCAATTTAGTATCCATTATATGACAAGCACCATAGAGAGTTCTGCTGTTGGCTAAGTATTTCTGCCTTCAAAGAAGTTATGCTTAAAGAAATGAGACATATACCAAGAGAACAGTTAATTTCAAATGTAAATATAAGATAATAATAGCCTCTAACATTTTGCTGAGTGTTTACTATGTTTCAAGAACTGGTCTAAGTGATGAAGTGATATCTTTATCTATCTATCTGTCTGTCTTGTTATCATTTATCTACCTGCCTATCTATCTCCTCATTTTATCCTCTCCATAACTCTAGGAGGTTGGCACTGTTATTATCTCCATTTTATTTACGAGAAAATAGAAACATGGAGCCAGCACTCAATTGGTAAATGATAAAACGCTGACTCCAAAATTCATGTCCTTGATGTACTGTCTTTGGTCTGTGACAAATAGTTAAATTTTGGAATTCTGGATATAGGTCCAGAAACGCATGGCATTTTGAGGAGAAAAAAGTCAGTATATTCAAATAATTAAATGCTGTAAGAGTAGTGATCCATTTGACAGACAGAATTAAAGCTTTGAATGATTTCTAAAAGAAACGTTGACTCCCAACCGGTATTCTATCAGCCTGGCACTCTTTCCATGAGAGGCAGGAGGAATAGAGAAAGAGGAGAGCAAAAGGAGTGAAAGGCCGAGTTTAAGGCTCAACATTTTATGTCCTAAGCTAGTTGTAGGCAAGTTCCTTTGCTGAGACAAAACAGTGTTGTATAGAATTGGTGCTGGGGGAGGATTAGAGAATAATGCGACCAGTAATTTGTAAGCTGAATCCATGGATTATGGCCCATTTTTCTTTAAACAGCGATATTCATTTAATGCCACCGGAATAAATGTGTTTTACAGAAAAGTCATATGCAAATTAGACTAAATTTACTATGTTTCTTTTCCTCTATAAAAAACTGAACAGATTAAAGATTAAGATTTCCCTACAATTGGGGCATACACATTCCCAGTTGCAAGTAGTATAACAGTTTGTCAGCCGTGTTGGATTGATTAGTTTCACTATGTCAGGCATCACCCCAGATTCCCCATTCAGTAGAGCCCAGTATGGAGATGGATATGTGATTTTCTTTCTATTCTATATCTTAAATCAGAACCATCACTATTCATATTACACATGGAAATCCAACCATGCCAGCTGGCAAAGAACTGGGAAGGACTTGCATGCATCTAGCCAATTCACGAAACACAAACGTTATAGAACAAAGTTTGTTTTTAATCAATTTTTTTCCCATTTAAATAAATATTAAAAAGAAGAATATTAGCTGGAGAGTGTGTACATGAGAAAGAAAAGGGATGTGTGTTAAATTCGTCACCTCCCTGTGGATCGGCACCCCTCTAAAGGTCAACTCACTAGCCTCAGGTTTAATTCCCTTTCTTGCTGCTACTGTTCAGAGGTAAATGCTCGTTTTTATTAAAAATCAAAAGCACAGGAGCTTGTAATCCTCTAGACTCAGTTTTTTTTTTTTTAATAAAAATGGAAAGTTTAGCTCAAAGCAATAGCAGCTAAAATTAGAGTGAAATCAGCAGCTGCTCCCCAGGGAAAATGAAAAACCAAACAAAGGTTTGGTATTTTTGACTACAATTTATGTTGTTTGTTTGTTTTTTTCTCCTTTACATTTGGAAGACTTTCCAAACATTTGCATGTGTCAACAAAACAATATTTTGTGTTTGTAACTCCCAACCTGTATACCTCCCAAATAATGTCAGACACAAGCCCTTCAGGTAAAATGTGCAAGAAAACTTCTATTGTGTTTTCAATGTCATAGCCCTTGGAAACAATGGCAGCAATTAATAACATTAGCAAGGCACTAATCTGTACCTCCAGCTAAACTTTCCTGCATTTCTCTCTTCGTACAGTTATGTCAATACACATGACAGTTGGCACAAACCAGAAGTACTAGATTCTCTGAGGATGCTGTAGCATCCAGCTGGTTGTGTTGCTCAGAAATCATGGTCAGGATGGGTCATGAATCAAATACTGAGACAAAGCTTAAACGTCATTTATCCTCACTCTCACCTGCGTCTCTCTACCCTGTTCTCTGCTTCATTTTTTCCACTGTTCTCTTGACACTGGATGTTAACTAAACGTACTGTGGTAATCATTTCACAGTAAATACATATATCAAATCATTATGTTGTACACCTAAAACTAATACAATGTTATATGTCAATTATATCTCAATAAAAAATGATTTTTCTCTCCCTCTCACCATTTACCATTCCAAACCAACCCTTATTATAGTGACAGCACTAGCACACGCCTGGCATATCATAAGCACGCAATGAATAGAATCCCACACCTAGGTAAACTTACTCTCAACATTTTTTCCTTCATCTGTCTTCAGAGTTTTCTCTTTCCGCCTTCAGGATCATGGTGAGGGCATCCAGGATGTGCATTTTTCTTCCAACATTCTTTCATGCAAGAGCTTCCTGGCCCAAACCTGCCCCTTGCCTCTCTCAGTGACTTCTTTGTGAGGATGTCTTGCCACAGCAGACATTTAAAAAGGAAACCTCTCTACTTATAGGAGCAGGTTTAATCACTGTGACTACAGAAAGAATAGCCATGGTCATCATTAGCGGTTCAACTTCATTAGGTGCTTTTGATGGACCATGGGAGGGGCTTTTCAGGCTCTTTCTCACTGAATCCTTACAACAACTCTATGAGGCAGGTGCTATTATTGACGTTTTACTGCTGAGGAAATGAGCTGAAAGATTAATTAGCTAAGGTCACACAGCTAGTAAGTGATAAATGGAACCTGGGTTCAAATGTAAGTAACTTTGTCCTTCACTCTTTCATATCAGTGTTAATGTTGCAGAGCTCCTCTCCACACACACACACACACACACACACACACACGCACACAGTCATTCTTAGGGCCTGGAGAGAAAAGAGTAAATGGCTTCTAAGCTTCTCCTTCTCCTCCAAAACCAACCGATTGGGTCCAGTCTGGAGCTGGTGGTGAGAGAGGGTTTGGACTCTGAATTTGGTCTGTTATTTTCAACAGGTTTCCCTGATCTGTAGCCTAGGTCAATTTTAATAGTTGTTTTCTAAAATTCATTCAGTCTATATAGGATTAGTGATGTTCAATTAACATGTGAAATAATGACACTAGAAAATAATTTGAGAAAGACACATGATGAATGCAAAACCATTTCAAGGGAAGACAATATTTATAGGACAATAAAAGACACCTATAGTTACATTATTCACTGAAGCAAAGCTATGTTGTAAGGGTGATCAACCCATATGTTTTATAACATAAACTGATCAACCAAAAGGGTCAGGAGAATATTTCCCTTGGGCAGGACAGTTTGGGATAATTAGACACATTTGAGGGATTTTACACCTTTCTCAGTCGCATCCTACACTAGCCATTTTGAAAACTGATAAACTGTTGGTCACTTCTGGTATAGTAATTTTATGATCCAATATAAAAATAAATTTTATTGTATTATTGAAGTGGCCATAACCATTCTATTGAGTTGTTATATGGAAATATGCCTGCCTCCTTTATATGAATTCAACCAGGGATACCCAGACATTTTTCTCTAGGCTCTGTAAGTAGACTTATGCTTTCTTAAAAAAATAAAATACTAGTAGTAGGTGGATTCTTGGTAAACAAGTCACATGCAAACACCACCCCTGTCTTAACATTATTTTATTTTATATTTGAAGGCAAACTGTTTACTCAGAAGATTTAAGCCTTATATATTTGGGCACGAAAAATTTTTGAAACTGACTGTCATTTCTTTTGACAGATGGTAACTTTAAAAGACTTATTTTAGGTCAACAAACCTTCTTAATCTCCAAACTCAGGGGAATTTGCCAACTACTTATTGGATGATATTCTTCCTATCCAAAGCTTTCAATCTTTCAATCTTTATTTCTGCCAGTCTTCTTTTTCCCCTCCTTTTCTCTCTCTATCCGTCCCACCCTCCTTCGTCTGCCCTTCTCTTGCCCCATTCTCTGCAAACTGAATCAGGCCAGCTAAGCGTACAGCACTCGTATTTTTCAAACCACGAATAGAACCAACTTCCCTGGCTGTGTGTGAACAATAGGTACTCATCTAGATTTGAATAGTTAGATGAATTGGGTATTCATCTAACACTGAGACTGTGCCAAGGAAAACAGGCTGCTTGATCATCGTATGGGTTTTAATCTGTATACTTTGGTCACAGGGTCGGTTTACCACAAAGAACAGGGTCTTATTGTAAAGATATGCTGTCTAGTGAACCAGGAAAGACTGAAAACTCTAAAACTCAGTAAGAGTAGAAATTAGAACAGAACAAGGTTGCAGGAAGAGCAGGAACTGGTTAATATGTGTCTACCACAAATGTGACTTAGCTCCCCTCCACAAATCTCCGTCTCTGGACTGTGAGTTCTCTCTCCTTACTTTGGAGCACTTTTTTCTCAACTTCACAGCTTCTGGTTAATCACAGGTTCTGTTTTCTCACAACTTGAGCTACTTATGACAATAAACTTATGGATTCTCTGCATGATTAAGCTTCAATTTCCTTTGCTAACTAAGCCATTTTGTAGTAACACTCCCAACACAAATTCCTGAGCAAATCTCTTTAGCCCAGTTTATTATTTCACATGGGCTATACCTTAGGCTAGTTAACAGATTCGTATCCCAGTCGGCAGACACTCACTTCAGTCAGTGAACTGTGGTATGGTCGAAATGAGAATAGTTTGGACAGGTGGGCAAAACCTGATAACTTAGTTTCTCAGCAGAGGCTGTAGGTGAAGGGTGGAACAATTTCCTTCAGATGGGGTTGTGTTCATTGTAGGCAGCACGGTGGAAATGTTTAGCTGAAATATTATAAACCAACTATGGAGAGAAAGCAAGATTTTTCTGCCACCCTTTTCCTCAGATCACCTGATCTGCATATTTCTGTACCTATGTAGATTTTCTTTCTTCTTGATAACTTTCCTTATTTCTACCATCTACAGTAAAGAACAGAGCTGTTTATCTCAGATTCTTAGGCCCCTGGAAAAGTAAAATCTTTTTCTACCTAAGGTCTGTTCCACCATCTCTTTAGGTTGAGACTAACTCTTCCAACAGGTATGTAGACTCATTTGCAGACTCTTATCATGGCCCTCAGAAATTCTTAGAACATACTGTCCTGCTTTCTGAATACAGAGACCACTCAACTGCTTCCTTTAAAACATTCTCTTAGCTTTGACTTCACCACTTATTGCTTATGAAGATGTAAAAACTGAAGATCCAAAACAATCTTCAACCCCTCTTCCCAGGGTCAAACTGCAATTATTCAAAGAATCATTACACGGCCTTTGGGCTGAGACATTGTTCTTTTCACCCAGAACACTAACACAGTTCAACCAGTAATGATTTATCTGCACTGACGTCACCTGATTCTTGTAAAGGCCAGGAGAACTCCTGCAATGAACATTAGAGGAGGTGTTTCGGTATTGTTTATTTGATTAATTTTTTGTATGCTTGTCTAGTGGGGAATTGCTATTGGAAAGTAGACATAATTGATGATAGTTCTTTCTGAAGTTTTTTTTTTTTTTAATGAATAAATGGGACAGTTTTCTTTCTACAGTAGTGTAAGAGTATTCCACCTAGAGGCAATAACAAATTTGAAGGTGTCATGACATCTACTGTGGTTCTGAAATTCTTCAATTTTCTGTCTATCACTGGATATAAATCACAATGATATAATACTATTTCTCACCTCCTTACCTATCTCAAATCATCAAACATAAATTCATTTATTCACTCACTCAGCTAGTACTTGTTGAGTGGCTATTCCTGTGTCAGAAATTGTGGATACAGAAAGATACAGTTCCCGTTCCTGCCCTCACAGAACTTAATAGCACATTCTATCTATTTTTCTTCTTGTTTTCAAATATCAATAGCTACCCTATAGTTATTTTGCCTAAAGTATCACTAATCTCCAAATCCACCTTGAAAGGTAGTAGGAGCTCTATTCAATAGGTGAAAAAAGTGGGGTTTAGCTAACAAACCAATTAGCTTAAGCCCATAGGACTGGAAAGTTGCAGAATCAGGAGTCAAACCAGTCTGTCTGGCTTTAAAGCCACCCTTATTTCAGTTCATTGCACAGCCTTCAAGATTAGTGAGCATCTATGATTTGCATATGTGCTAAGAATTAGGGTTCTAAAGAGGCGTGACTAATTGGCTACTATCTTATCTTTCACAGTCTATTGAAAAAAATAACCTATATAAAAGTATGTTCTCCCTTTTATTGTTATTTACCTAAGCGTCATTTGCGTGATCGAGACAAAAGTGTTGCTTTAAGTCAAATCTCATCTTTGAACCACTGCTATGAATCACTGCTCAGGGTTACTACTCTCAGGATTAATACTCTTATATCTGATTTAGGCAAGTGAATGGGGTTACTTGTGGAATGAGTAATAAAGCATTTTGGCATCTTTGAAAAAGACTACTAGTCTATAAGCTCATTAAACTCAATTTCATTTTTTAACGAACACATATATATTTAGCAACTACCATTCTTAAACAAAATTCCATTCCTTATGTTAGCTATTCTTCATTACGCAACCACCATTCACATAGCACTGTATTAAACTTAAAGATAATTCTTTGAACTCTGTTGGGACTGAAACCAGTCTTTCAAGGGCTACAACAGTCCAGACACGTTTTTTGTTGTGCTTAAGAAACACTGCAACTCCAGAAGATAGAAAGACACATGACCTTCAAGGACACATAAGGAAGAGTTGGCAATTTCCATTTTTAAGAGATAGAGAGATAGAGGTATAGGTAGAGATAGAGAGTGAGAGAGTGAGAGAATGAGAGAGAGGGAGGGAGAGAGGGAGAGAGGGAGAGAGGGAGAGAGAGAGAGAGAGAGAGAGAGAGAGAGAGAGAGGGAGTTCTTCCCCTCTTAAAAAATTTAAGGACTTTGCCATGTTAGCGAATTATTCTTTAATCTCTGATCTGTATATTCTGAGATAAGCTAGGTATTCTGCACCTTCTGCTATACATATGTATGTTGCTGATATAGTCTGGCTTCTTCTCATCATGGGTTTCAAATGACACCTCAGAGAGGCCTTTCCAGACCACCCCACATAAGCAGTCTATCCTCCTTATCTTATCTAAGCAATAAATCTCCACGAAGCTGTCTTATTCTCTACATAGGAATTTTGCCATCTGAAATAATCTTGTTTAGCATTTGTTTCTGTTTTTAATCTATCTTTCTCTACAGGTCTATAAGCTCCATGAGTGCAAGGATGGGGCCTGTGTGGTGACAATTGTGTCCTTAGCACTCGGAACATTCCCTGATCATTTACTAGGCATTCAATTGTTATTTGCAGAATGAGTGAACGAATGAATGAATGAAAGAATGAACAAATGAAGGCAATGATAAACAAGTTGGCACCACAGCTCACATTCCAGGGCTTTCCTTATGTTTTGTAATTGTTATAAATGAGTCAAAGCATAGGTTTCAACTGATGTATTTAATTTATCTACTAAACTTGTGACAAGGGGCTTCTCACCACACTCTCAGCTCCAAACTGAAGCAGCCTTTCCTGCTAATTCTGTCTCTGTGTTATCCAGCTATCCTATAAAAGGTCTTTCTAAACCTTGAGTTTTGCCTTTGGAATTAAGCAGATAGAGATAGTCCACAAATTATCCATCTTAGTTTTTAATTGAGATCAGACCCCAGAAATCTGACAGTTTTAGATTACACTGACAGATCGATATCCATATAATATGTAGCTAATAAGCCTTTTCATGACTAAAACTAGTGTCATAGTCTATGCATTCTGAGCTCTTAGATACCTGAAGCAGAACAAGACCTGTTTTCTCCTAGATGTTCTTTTGTTGGTTTCCTTGAATTCATCTTTTTGCTACACATCACGCTAGATGCCCGTAGCCCCTGCATGGATAGCATTTTCCCTTGCATTGAGAGAAATTGTTTTTCTCTTTTGCAGCTTGTCTTCTCTAAGATGCCCACACCAACCAGGGTGCCTCAGTTTTATCTACAGCATTTAAGACTTTACAAGCAATTATATTCTCTCTAACCGCCTCTCCTTTTTCAAAGGCTGTGCAAATTGATATTTTATTTTTGACCCCTCCAGGCTTAGATTGGGCCCTTCAGCCTCTCATACCCTTTGTATTGCCCTTTTTCATAGCTTTTCCTGCTAGTAAGGTATTGATAAACACCTATGTCTTGCTGACATAGTCTAAGACGGTAACTTTTTAAAAAAATGTTTCTTGACCATTTCTAGAAGATCTGACCCCAGATGACTATGTTAGCACATAAGCCAGCTAGTTTAAATATTTTTTTAATGAGGAGTCATTACTTGTCTCTTCCAGCTGCCCTCTGCTCTAATCCAATCTCACCTTAGTCACACACACTTATGCCCTTAGTGGTGTTCCCAAGCTTATAAAGTGAATGACAAGAAAGAAGGGAAAATCACATATTTCCCTTAAAAGCTAACATCTTTGATTTCAGTGAAGGCACAAAGGTCCCTCAAATTTTGAAATAAATCAAAGATTTTATTTCCAACGGGAGGTAGATTTCCAAAGCTGAAAAAAATACCTAATGTACAATAGGAACAAACTGAATATCTAAGCATCATATCTCTACTTTCTTAACCTCACCTCTCAAATACTGTCCTTTCCCTCTGTGATTTCTGCTCTCTGAATTTATAACAGTTACATTCTCTTCCCATGCATACCAGATGCAGGGGTTCAGGGTTAAAGCAACACTATTTGCTTCTGAGCTGAAGGTACCAAAGAAGTGAATATAGAGCTATTTTGAGCCCTCAATGAAGTATTATTTGGGGACCACCACAGCAGATCACTTCTATTTTGATAATAAAAAAATGTCTGCTTTCTCTCTACCAGCCAAAGAGAGGTTTAGACCCCAAACTCTCAAAGGAAACAGAGTGAAGAGAGCATAAGCATATCAAAAGACATTCATGATTTTTTTCACGGATCCCTTATCCTTGTTTTCAATGAATGATCACAGGCTGAATAATTGAGGAGAGGGAAACTTTACCCACATTTGAACATTCAGACATCTCTCTGTAGAATCTTTACTTCCAATTTAACTATACAAGGACTGGCTGATCTCAATTCAATCAATCAAATCATCTTTGTAGACATTTCAATTCAATCAATAAGATGAATTCTAACCTTAGACTGGTCATGACTCAGTGGAGTGGTTTTATTCTAAAGTCATGGTCTTTTGTAATCTTGAACAGTGAAAAAGTAAAGAAAAGCGGCTTTCATCAGAATTTGATTCCTATTCTTAATCAGAATTAATCTAAAATTAATTTAACTTTTTTGCTGCCTCTGTTCTGTATCCCTTGGTGACTGCTTAGAGAGTAAAAAGAATCATTTTGCCTTAACATTTAACTGAATCTCAATTCCTTTGAATAGGTGAACCAAGCCATCCCCTAGTGGACCTCTGCTTTGAGTGTACCCCAACTCCCAGTGTCCTTGGATCCTCTGTTGCAAAATGATGTTAGAATACAATGCAGCAACAGGGACCAACCAGGCCAGGGCACCATGAGCTCATGAGCTAGGAGAGCAACTTAGAGAAGAGGAAGAATCATTGAACTTCATATTCAAAAACCTAGGTTTAGTCTATATTTTGCTTCTTCCTCAGCCACGTGACTTTCAACAACTTATATCATTTGTCTCAACTATTTCATCTGCAGAATGAGGCATTGATCATGATCTCACAGGGCTGATGTGAGGAACATGTATGTGAAAAATTGACAACCATGATGCAGTGAAAAAATATTAGTTGTTAACATTAGCCTTCAAGATTTTCCACAGTGTCCTTGCCAACTTCCTTTTACCCTCACATACCCAAGGCTTTCCATACGGTTTTCAATGGTAAGGGTGCGGGGGGAGGGGAGGGTAGGTTTCACTGAAATCAAGCAGTAGAAAGCAAGAGTTCAAGGCCTAAAGTGAACTTGAAGCTACTCTAAGGAGTCCATTCTTGGTGATGGAGGAAAAGAGAAAGGTAGAGACTGGCTGAGAAAAACTTCTGGTCCCTCAGCTACCAGTTACGTTTTCCTTGGATCTGTTCACTTCTGCTACACCAGTGCTTTTCATGCTTTATTGTGCAAAGGAATCACCTGGGGATCTTGTTAAAATCCAGATTTTTATGTAGTAGGTCTGGCCAGAGCAGTTCCAACAAGCTCCAGCCAAGGCCAGCACTGAGGATGATGGATAACATTTGGAGTAACAAGGTCCTACACGACCCTCCATGATTTGTTGCCTGCTTCTCCCACCACATGTCCTATCCATGGTCCTGCACTGTACCTTCTAGTTAAGACCAAACTGTTGTTTCCAGGAACATTCTAACGGTTTCTCTATGCTTTAGCTCATCCTAATTTCTACATTTAGAATATTCTATTTATATCACTTTTAGACTCTGCCAAAAGACTATCCTCTCCAGGATTTTATCCTGTAAACCCTGTTCTCTATTCTTCAGTGCCTTCACATCGAGGTTTAAGTTTCTATGGCTATTTCTTCCCACCAGACCCTGAAGTTATTAAGAACAAGAACTCCATCTGAGCTGCTATACCCCCGGCTTCTAGCACTCTTTGTGGTATACTAAAGAACTTCGTAAATACTTGCTCAGCTAAGTAGTGTATAAAGAGCACAATGAATTTTAGACCCATACCTGACTGATCAGGCAGCTGAGGATCAGGTAGAACATCAGTCCCTAATAACAGCCTACTGTGCTTCTTACTATGAAATAATACCCAGTTGGCAGTAAGTGTGATCGTGACAGAAGTCAAAAAACAAAACAAAAAACAAACAACCCAGAAAGTCCATCTTTAAAAAATTTAACTGGCAGAGGGGATTAGGTTAGTGTCTGTGTGATATGCCTTGAGGACATCAGTGAGTCTCACACCCATCTTACTTGTGTGGAGATATTACAAAGGTCAGGACACTTGAGGTATGGTGGTGCAACCGACTCCATCAGTCAGTCAGTTCTGTTCCTTATTTCTGAGGCACTGGTTCCCTCACCTCCCTTCCTCTTGTATTTGTTTTCCTTTCCAGTGCTTTCTCTATGGTCCTCTTGATGCTCATTAGCCGAGAATCGAAGGGTCTAGGCCTGCTCCTCTGCTCTCATCTTCCTTTCTCCAAGCTGGATAGAAGGAAAAGTGGTAATCCATCATATAAAAGAAGCAGTCTCCCACAACCACTTGGGCACTGAAGAGATGCCAGGTCAAAAATATTTCCCTTCATCACATTCCCTCTCTTTCCATTATGAATTTCAGCTACTCTTCTCTGGGCCTAAGAAATCTTTCCTGCAAGCCTGAGACTGATAATGGAAAATTAGATTTAGAATTCTTCATTAACACAAAGTAACAGACATAAGATTGAGAAGAAGAGGTGTAGAGGTGTATTTGTGCTCCTACTGGGACCTCTAAATGGCATATTCCATTCCCAACACATAAAAGAAACTCAAATAAGAGATTAACAGTTTAGGTAACATATTTTGGCATTGTGTGCTTAATATGTTTCTATAATCATCAGTTATTAGGATTGTCATGTAAAATGAGAACCATTTGTTAACATTTAATATACTGCTCTGGTTGAGAACCACCTAGCAGGGGAAGAGCTCACATTCTTATGTCACCACCATCTTTCTTGTACCTGGCAGTGTACACATAATTGGCCCTCAGTCTGTATTTGCTGAATAAAAAAAAGAATGTCTAAATAGTTAAAAAAAAAATTTAATATACTGAACATGCAGGGAATCAGAAGTAATAAATGAAGGTGGTTAGCAGCTAATAAGAAGAGCTGAAGAGGGATAGGGGCATCATCATTAGTACCTTGTCAACAAAGAAGACCCATCTGTACACCAACATACCAAAGCAAAATGGGAAAGGGATGATGCTGTTATACATGGCCGATGAAAATAAGCTAATTATCTTTCTTCAAAGATGGCCCCTTTTTATCTAAGATATTTTCTTTTAAATACTAATGTATATTTTTCTGTAAGCATATAAATTCAGCACATAAAATTAAGAGTATATTATTCTTAAGATTGAAATAAATCTCCATGACTCTACAATATAGGACAACAGCTTGACGTATGTAGAAATAAAAGCAAATGAGTTTGAATTTCCAGATCTTTATAATGCAGAATTTCATTGTCATCAAGATGGTTTCATAACTATGAATTATGTAAAACGTCACCCAATTCAGAGTAACATGGGGCAAGGAACTTTTGGCTTACTAAAATGTATGAATCTTAGGGTAGTTTTTAATCAGAATAGACTATCTGCATGTAGGCAGAATTTAATATATGTTATAAACGTATTTGTTTAATTAATAATTGGAAACATGTATCTAACTTTAATTAGCTCTATGCTAAGTACTGAATGTACATTTTCTAATTTAGTTTTCATAACAGCCCAATGAACTTGATCCACTGTTCATTCCTATTTTAGGGTTAAAGAAACTAAAGCACAGTCACCCAAGGCATATCAGCTATAAGTGAAGAGATCCACATATAATGTCTCTTAACTGTCAGTTAAATTTTTTTCTATGAAAATTGTTAAACCAAAATAACTTTAGTCATTTCTGGCTTTATGAAATTCTTTGAAATTCAAGTATATTTCCCTATTAAGAATAAGAGTAAAAACTGTTAGCAGGAAAAACATTTTTAATAAATATGACTTTGGATTTTGGCTTCTTCATCTAAAATGTTAAGTGTTTTAGCCAAATCTAAAATTCTGTGGTGCTATATATGCAAATGCTTAACTATCAAAAAAAGTCACAAATGTAGTGGTGTCCAAATTTTCAAAATTCGATAGTAAATCAGCCAACACCAGGTATTCATACATTTTCCAAATATTATGGAGGAGGACTTTATGATATAATGGTAAAGACTGGACTAGAACAAACGTACCATTTAACTTCACTTCAAATGTTAGATGACATTACATCTAAATCCTTTTCCAATCACTTCCATTTTACTTTCAGTGATGTATTTTGGCGGGGGGGCAATTAGTGTCATGCATAATAAATAAGCAATAAGAATCTGGTTAACTTATTTATAATGATACTTTTATATACATATAAATACAAAGCCTACTTGCATTGGATTAAATGTAATGTGGAATGTCAGTAACCTAACAGAGTCCTTGATGTATATCCGGTGCTGAATAATTACTACTTTCCATTTCTTTTTTCTATATCACTCTTCCAAGAAATTTAGTCAACAGGGCAATTTTCATATGATCTTTGTACAGTGTTAATTTATTAAAGCACATCATACAGTTAATTCAATATCTGTGGGGTCTCTACATTGATTAGAATGTCATACAGCCTCTACTGGCTCTTCCAGGGCTGAAGAAATTTAGTAGTCATTTGGACAAGCAATTTTACTGGGTTCCAATACAGAAAATGATATCTAACTTTTATTCAGAAACCAAAGAGTCATCTTTACAGTATTTGGCACTATAGGTAACCCTGTCCTTTAGAATGTTTGCTGACCTAATGACTAATTAATATCAAAGAAGACTCTACTTCATAAAGGTCAACCACTTACACCATCGAACTTCAAAATACCCTGCTAGTGCCCGTGGGTCCCCTTGAGGGATAAGGACAGAGAAAAAGAGTGCGCTTGTTAATAAAGACCTTTAGCAACACCCTTGCTGGCTCCCCCAACACTGCCAATGGCAAGATCCAAGTTAATGTTTCTTCAACTTGAGTGTGTTTCAGAGTCACTGAGCAACTTGTTACTAATTCTGATTCCAGGGTCCCACCCCCAGATTTTCTGATTCAGTAGATCTATCGTGGGTTATAGACATCTTCATTTTTTTATAAAACTCCTCAGGGATTCTGATGCAGACTGTTCAAGAAATACATTTTTGAAGGTACAGGTAGCTGGACCCAGGCCTTTGGCCACGTATAAAGCACCAAAGAAGAGAGAAAGGAAGAAAAAAAACGTGACCTGTTTGCTTTTTGCCCTCCACAACCTTACCCCACTCCTGTGAAGAACATGACATGGTTTTCATTGGTTTTTGCTTGTTTTACCTTCTTCTTCTAAAGACTCTCACCTTTATGAAGGATTTGGAGAACATGATTCTAACTGATCGCATCTCTTTAGCCTCCGTCAGGTACAGTTATGAAGCACTGGCTGAGATATGGGAGGACTGTGGTCCAGTTAGCAAGCTGAGTTTGACTTTCCTGCCCAGTGGATGAAAGCAGTGGGTTTCTCTTCATAGCCTCTCTAATTCAATTGCAGGTCAATCTCCTTAGTAACCTGTTCCTTCTCAAGATAACTACCAGGTACCTTCCAGCCTCAAAGTTACAGAAAGCTCCTCTTGCAAGCACTCTTTCCTCAAATCTCTTCATCCTCCCCAGTGGGTCCCTTATAGTCTCTTCTCCTCCACTCCATGAATGGATACTAGATATGTGAAACTCCTGACAATCTGAAGACTGGAAACCAGGCAGGTAAAATAGACGCATCCTCTCTCTTCTATTTTTAATCTAAGCAGTGCTCAACTTCCCACTGAGGGGACTGTTTGCTGATGCAGCTGTGAGATGTGATGTCTAAGGGGAGAAAGAGTTAATAGATTTTATCAGCCGTTCCTCCTGAGGTGTGGACTGCCACCCACCCTCTAGTTCTAAACCTCAGGAAAAAATGCTGAAGGATGCTGACAAGGCTCTTTGAAGATATTTTCACTGGAGTGGAGCTGCTGCAGTGGCACCCCAAATTGGCACTTCTGTGCACACGTTGTTATAAACATGCAAATCGAATCACTGGGTGCTACTAGCTCAACCATTCACAGTAGAGTGATTATCAACTGACAGCTTTAAGCTGGTACACCCCTTGCTGTGATAGCTTCAGCAGAGATTTTGCTTAAAGTCCTGTCATCCATCCCTGATGAGACGGGGAAGGGAGTTCCCAGGATTCCTCTTGCAGATCTAGAGATGGTATTCTGTAAAGCTTCAGGGACCTCTCCAAGGCTGACAGAGGAGATGAGAATGACAGACAAGCAGCCATAATAACAGAGGCCAAGGAGTTTACTAGTTTAGGACAGCCTTACCAAGAGTGGGTCTGGCTGAAGGCTTTTGAGAACATCTTCACCTATAGAGGCAGTGTGAGTAAAACTTGGTGCTTAGTTAGATCAGCTTTCTAAGAATCACCAGAAGCTTGGTAAAACTACAGATTCCCTCCTAGAGATTTTGTTCCAGAATCTTTGGAGTAGAGTCCAGAACCTGATAGGTTTATCAACCAATGTTGATGAATTGCAGCCATTGTTAAGAACTACAGTATATAAACCAAAGCCATAAGAAAGAGATTTCTTCAAGAATCCACATCAAAACTTGAATTATAAAGGTTTTAAACATGTCTGAAAACGGATACTTTCCCATAGGGAAGTGGGGTCTACCTCCCCTCCCCTTGAACCTGGGCTAACTTAGGAAACAGTTGACCAATAGAGCACAGAGGAAGTGACACTAAATGGTTTCCAAGTGTAGATCATAAAAGATGATACAGCTTCTGCCTGATTCTCTTAAGGCACTTACTTTCAGAGCCTTGATCCACCAGGTGAGAAGTCTCAGGCTGCCACACTCCACAGGGAGCCACCACTGTAGGCGTTTCGGCTGACTGCCCCAGCTGAAGAGCCAGCCAACAGCCAGCATCAATGGCTATGTATCTAAGTACAGATGCCTCCAGACGCTGAGTCACTCCAAGCCAGTGAGTCACTGCCAGCTTTGGGTCTTCCCAGGTGAAGTCCCAGATATCATGAAGCACAAAAAGCTGTCCTCATTAGGCCTTACCCAAATTCCTGACTCACAGAGTCTTGAGTAGAACATGCATCATGGACAGAAATCATGCAAGGCATTGTGGGTGAAGCAAGGATTACAGAATCTGATAGTCCTGGCTTTGTCATTCAATTATCCTTGTCATTCATGTAAAACCTGTGTGGCTTTGGGTAATTTGCTCATGCTCTCAGAAGGTCAGATTTACAATACGTAAATTGGAGAGAAAAGTATATCTCAGGATTGTGGTAAAGATTAAGAAAGGCAATGTGTAAGAACGTGCCTGGCACAGTGCCTGTAACACAGTGAGAATTTAATATTTATTACTATGATCTTTGTTACTGTTATAACTAAATATCAACGACCCCTAGATATTTCTCAGTGGAGATCAAAGCCATTACCCCTAATGACTGAGGGAAATCAACAGAGTGCATCCAAGTCATGGCACATAAATCTTATGATAGAAAAGAGGATTCCAGGGCTTCCCTGGTGGCGCAGTGGTTGAGAGTCCGCCTGCCGATGCAGGGGACACGGGTTCGTGCCCCTGTCCGGGAAGATCCCACATGCCGCGGAGCGGCTGGGCCCGTGAGCCACGGCCGCTGAGCCTGCGCGTCCGGAGCCTGTGCTCCACAACGGGAGAGGCCACAACAGTGAGAGGCCCGCGTACCGCAAAAAAAAAAAAAAAACCTACAGTAAAAATGACCTGGAAGAAGAGTTATTTTCATTATGTTAATGATCTGGCTAAGGAAAGAGTAGAAATAGCTCATTAATGGAATTTGCAGGTGATACGTTAAGATGTATGGCAGGCACCCTGAAGTTCCTAAGATGTTATATAAATGGACCCAGAGAGGCTAGGGATATGACTCAAAAATAACAAAATGAGATTCAGCTTAGAAAAATGAAAACCAATACATCCTGAGCAACATAATTCAATGGACAGGAGAAACCTGGAGAGAAGTAACACTGATGGAGACCTGGATCTAATAATAGATGACAAATTAGATACCAGTTTGCAATGTGATATGGCTGCCAAAGGGGTTGATGCTATTTTGAACTGAGTACAGTGATCCATTATGTCGGGGCAGAAGAAAATACAGAGAAATGACTCCCACCTTCCTTGATTCTGGTTAGGCTAAACTACAGCATCAGGCCTCTGGACACTTGAAATGTGCTGAGAAATTGGACTGAGTACAGAGGACAGCACAAGATGATTATAGAAATGGAATGATGTATTTATGGGAAAAGAGTAAAGGAACTAAGTACGTATCGTCTGGATAGTAATAACAAACAGAGTTAGGGCAGCACTAAGTCAACATTTGAAAGGTATAATTTTCCTCAGGTAAGAGGTCTATATAAATGTAAAATAATAGCAATGGTATTAAGACACCATGAAAAAGTGTCTAAGGTGGGTGGCATAGTCTTAGCATACAGTTAGTGGTTGAGATCACTTCCTGGTAACAGCTGTACTGACAACAATTGTTTCAGTTGCCGTGTTACTGTTGGAGATCTCTGGACAGATCCTCTTCTCAGTCTCATGGTAGGGAAACTTAGCAGTTGGGAGTTGTTACCAGGAACAATTCAATTTTGTGTAATGTGGTTTCAGTGTCTTTCTTTAACACTGATCTCCATTACCTCGCTCCTCAGTCAAAATTTAATTTCCTCCTCCTTGTTTCCAGAACCCACATCAAATCTTGCTTTTAATTACCCATCTCTAGGAACTTTCCCCTTCTAAGTGAAACAACAGAGGAAAGAAAATGGAGGATCTGAACCAATTTATACCAAGATGCTAATCGGTCAGATAGCAGTTTAAGGTATTTCTCAAATATACGCATAAGGGACAATATCTTCTTCCTCATAAGGAGGTTTCTGCCCAGTGGATGCGGACTATTTTTTTATGTGGACCACCTCTGTGTCCTTCAAATCACATTCTCTAAGCTTTCAAGGGCAAATGCTCCTATCTGGAAGTGCCCCCTGCACATTTCAAGCTGCCGGAATAGCTGCAGCATAGTCTTAGAGATTGAATGGGCTCAATTTAATAGATGTTGGGGGTTCTGTATTAAAACCTTAAACATCGAGAGCATGTGACATACTTTATGATATGTGAAGCTGCGTGGAGGAAATTTTCATGCAGCTACAACGAGCCAGGACATGCTCTAGTGGAAGCATGGATTCAAGAGAAATATAACTTAGCTCTCTTCCAGCTCTAACATTCTATGACTCTATAATTCAGTGACTGTACGATCATTTTCATGATTCAAGAGTCAATACTGATGGATTCCTTCCAAAGTGAAAATGTGAGAAAGAAAGTGAAAGAGAGATGAAAAGTTGTTCCATTATGTGTTAAGTATTTACAATACCAGGGAGATACAATTTGGGAACAGACTGAATGATGAAGGATATAGGATTAGCAAAGAAAAGGGGGGATATCTGAAGGGAAAAAAGAGAAAAAAAGAACTGCAGTGACCATCCATCACTGATCCCTGGAGTGGAAGGGAAGAAAATGTGAAATTCCTGTATGTACTTGTGATGTATTTGGAAAGAGAATATCTTGCTCAGGGGAAACTTTAAAGAGTCAGACATCTGCTGTAGAGCAAACACAGTGAAACATGGGTCACTAAAGAACCCCTAAGTTACAGAGAGAACAGGTTTGTGACCCTGAAAGTAGGCAATGCAGGGGGAGCAAAAACCTACCCTAGATTTGCCACTGACTGGCCCGAAGGGATTGATGGGAAATGTGAAAGCAATAAAATAATCACCAGGGTCCACTTGTTATTTATATTCTAATAGTAAAGAAAATAGTTTCTTAGGTTTCAGGTAATTTCCTAATACAAGTGCTTTAATGGAAACAAGATAGTTACCTGAGGCAGTCAGTTTAGCCAAACATGGTTAGTAGAATGCATCATGCCATATATAAAGTGACCTGTATTGCTGGCCACAGGCAGTCTTTATGATAGATTCAGGTCACTCGGGGTTTACTGATAGCGTGGCTCTCTGTGTTGATTATTAGTGGCCAAGCACAGGAATTATTTTTGCCATGTCTCATAAATTTCTTCAGCTTCCAAGAGGCACAGCCTGGATCAACACAACAGAAGCTCAAGACAGAATGCAGGTCACTCTGAACTGCGTAGATAGGCAGGATGAGCCAGCCTGCAGAGTCTGTTTCGGTCTCAACCGCGTCTAGGTAGGGATTCTTCAGCCACCTGATATCTTCAAATGAACCTAGATAGTTTTCAATTATAGCATCACTGTATAGATATCGTGAGAGTGTAAGTCTATTATTTATGAGTAAAAGGGAAACTACATAATATGTGAAAATCTCCTTGCCATAATTTTAAGGTAACAGTTGTGCAAAAAGCAGTATTTCAAGACATACAGAGATTTGGACTATAGGCTGATAAGCTCATCATGTAGCTTATCACCAAAAACTATCAAACAACACATTAGCAGGAACATGTGATCAAATCTGAGTAGTGGTACCACTCAATGCAAGGTAGTTTTGCCATACGGATTGGCTACAAGTATTAGGTCATAAGCGCACTGTACCTTTAGTCCAACTCAGCTTTTAGTCCAACTCAGCTGTGATTCCATAGATACAGACAAGAGATACACATAAAGATCTGAGTGGAAAAAAGACTGTAAAATTGTAAAAGGAAAAACAAATAATAACCCAGAATTCCCCTAGTCATTCATGGCTGTGGGACAAGGTAAGTCCAAACACAAAGTAGACTGATATCCATCAGTCATTTGGCTACGAAGCCAAAGTGGAGTTGAGGGGAAACATTATATTTCAATTCAATGCAAACTTGAAAAGATATTTGAGAAGCCCTTCAACAGAGATTTTATTTAACCGTACCATATTTGCTAAAGAAATCTGTACCTCCAGCCTCTTCCATTCCAGCTCCTATAATCATCATATCTGAAAAGCATTTAATGCCAACATCTAGTACCCACCTGCAAATGACCCCAACTCTAATTTTCATGCAAGTTCTATAATAATCGAACAATGACTATTTATCTAGACACAAAATGTGTCAGGGGCCTCATAAGTATACTTAATCCATACAACAACCCTAAGAGGTAAATGTTATTACTCTGATGTTAAAGAAGAGAAAACTAGGAAGATATATATTTATAAAGTCAGTTTAGTACTCAAGCTTCAAAACTAGGTCGGGCTAACACTAAAGTTTCCAGCAGAGAAACAATGAAAAAGAGATAAATAGGTTTCCTTAAGTTCATTTAGACCCTACTCTCCGATTTCTCTATATTTAAGGAACTGCAGGTGTTCCTTAAAACTTGCTTTAATTTCTTTTAGGCTATAAGCAAATAGAGTGTGGTTCCTATGTCTGTGTGCACACACATGCATGTACCTATTTTATTTGTCCAGCAGATATCTACTGAACACATAATTCTGTGCTAGGCACTGTGCCAAGTACTATGCAGAAAACAATTGACAGGGTCTCTGCTTTCAAATATCACCATCTATCTGCCTGCCCTGCTTGATGAGGTAAAGTTATTTAAAACCCAATAGCAGCTTAGTGCATTAAAATATGGAGGAAGTTGATTCCCAGTGATTTATAAAGAGAAATATGTAGATATGTATGGGATCAACCATATGTGAAAGATTGACCATCTCATACTATTGTTGTCATCATCATCATCATTACTATAATTATAAACTAATTTTGTTATTGTAAAATTGGAGAAATTAGAATTCTGCAGGGCTGTAAACCCTCAGAACAAGAGTCACCTAGAGAAATAAGAGCAACTAGACATCCGTCCCAAGGTTCAGGACTAAGTGTATGTCAATCTTCTCTTTTCTGTAAATGAGCAGAGAATTAACTACCTTATTTGAATGACAATCATTGAATCGGGATGTCGCCAGTGACTTCCAAAAAAAGGCAAACTGGAATGGATACTTAGTTATATTCAGTAATAAAATTGTGCTCTAAATTTCATTGATTTCTGTAATTTCAGTTTTTAGATTATTATTTTTCCCCCAATTTCCAAATAATGTTACTTTTTAGAACTTCTTTTTCTTTTTTTCTTTGATTGATCTGAGGGAGAAAATAATGTTTTGTTAATACCTAGATATCTCCCCAGGAAGACCAGCAAGTGTTCCCTAAAATTCAGCATGGCAGTATCAGTTGCTGGTCCAGTTACTAATTAAGGCTAGATGAGTTGGTTAACTAGTTGATGTAAACAAAAGCAAAACAAAACAGAGAAGCAGAAAACAGAATTAGGAATATTAATAACTACTGATTGCTTCCCACTGGAGCAATGGCATTTACTATGAATGCCATACTTGGTGAATAAATAAATATGGTATTCCATACACATAATCTAAAGGAAGAATGCATTTTGAAATGAGATGAAGGAAGAGACCAAGAAGTATTCTGCAAATTAAAAAGTCTGAGTGTAAATTATTAAAATTAATACACATCCTAAAAGAGACTCTGGAACCTCAGGCAAAACTTATGAAAAAGGAAATTACCTTTTAATTGCAAATAACCATATTACCACAGACATGGAGATGGGTGCTACTTCGCATTGTTAGATTTTCCTACTAATGCAATTTTTAAATTCTACGTGCACCATGTATGCCCAAAGACTTTCCCCCCGCTGTACAACCAGAACAAATGATTTATTTTCTAAGGGTTAGTTGTGTCTTATCAGTTAGAGTTCTAACACCTCTCTATAGTTTGCCTGAGTATCTGTGGCCCTTTGGAGCTAATTTCTATTTTTATTTTCATTGTTATTAATCATCATGATCAATCACAGAATCTTAGAGATGAAACAACCCATGTGGATGACTGTCTGACACCTTCATTTTGCAGAGGAGGATACTGAAAACCAGGGAGGCTATAAGTATTGCCACAGGTCACGTAAGTATTTCAGGCAGGCTTGGGAATTTATTCATTCAACAAATATTCATTAAGTACCTGCCATGTGTTGGTTTTGGTTCTACACCCATCCTAGAACAGTGGTCTCCTGACATATCCTCAAGTGTCTCCTCTTTCCCAATACCTTTAAATCTGTATGTTCCTTTACTCACCAAAGAAAGAATAATTTATACAACAAATCCCTCTACCCCTAAAATCAGCTCCTGGACTCAGTAAATAAACTAATAAAGACAATTTATTTGTGTACCATTTTGAAAAACATCGAAGTGATGCTTTTTTTAAAAAAAATTATTTATTTATTTTTGGCTGTGTTAGGTCTTCGTTGCTGTGCGTAGCGAGTGGGGACTACTCTTCGTTGTGGTGCGCGGGCTTCTCATTGCAGTGGCTTCTCTTGTTGCGGAGCACGGGCTCTAGGCACACAGGCTTCAGTAGTTGTGGCACGTGGGCTCAGTAGTTGTGACTTGCTGGCTCTAGAGTGCAGGTATAGTAGCTGTGGCACACGGGCTTAGTTGCTCCACAGCATGTGAGATCTTGCTGGACCAGGGCTCGAACCCATGTCCCCTGCATTGGCAGGCTGATTCTTAACCACTGTGCCACCAGGGAAGCCCCTAAGTGATGCTTTTAATTTCTGTTGAAACCATAACACAGAAAATCAACTTTCCACAAAGGCAGAGAAAACCCAAAGTATTGCTAGAAGAATGCAGGGCAAGTACATTTTATAATCTTGCTTAGAGCTATGCACTGAGTACTAAAGTGCTAATCATTTTATACTTACAAGACAGAACAAAGTGATAATAATAACAATCCTCCCTTCTACTCATTTGAGTTTTTGGGGGGTTTTTTTGCGATACGCGGGCCTCTCACTGTTGTGGCCTCTCCCGTTGCGGAGCACGGGCTCCAGACGCGCAGGCTCAGCGGCCATGGCTCACGGGCCCAGCCGCTCCGCGGCATGTGGGATCCTCCTGGCCCGAGGCACGAACCCGTGTCCCCTGCATTGGCAGGCGGACTCTCAACCACTGCGCCACCAGGGAAGCCCCCTCATTTGAGTTTTGATGATGAAGGTCAATCTTTTGCTGTTGTATACAGAACTTGCCTCTTCTTCCTTACCCTCACCCTTAACCTGAAGAAACATTTTCACATTTGTAAGTCAAATAATTGCTTCAGCAAACAAATATTGGCTCTCTTTAGACTTACAGGCAAATTCATTAAGGTGTAGTTTAACATGGTCAGGCAGTAACAATGTATGTGCAGAGAGCTGACACTAACTGCAGCTGAATGATTTAATCATTTATATCAGGATAGCCTTCTCACCTTCCTTTTACTACCTAGCTCAGTCTTTCTCCCTTTCTCCCTCCCGGTCTCTCTCTTTCTGTCTCTCCGTCTTTAAAATATTCAGATATATTTGTTTTCATGGATTGCATGAGTTTCCGTTTTTAAAATAACCCATAAAATGGACTTTAAAAACAGGAATTGCAGGTAATGAGAGAGTACCAAAAGGACAAGTATACAGTCAAAACTAAGAGGATAGGACCATTGCTCCATGGCCCATCCATTTCTTAGAACCCAAGAAATTCACAGTAAATTTCAGGTGATCTTTTTATCCTATTCATAATCTCAACAGTTAGAAATAGAAATACTGTATTTTGAAGATAAAGGAATTTGACAGTGTGAAAAAAATGGAGCAAAATCAAATGAGAGACAGAAAGAGGGACAGAGAATGACAGATATAAAGAGGTAAATGAGTTGGAAAACATTACTGTCCTTCACTTATTCAATCTTTTTTTACAAGTAGACTGAAGTATGTATATGGGAGAAGTATAAAATGAAAGTCTAGGATATGCAGAGTGATCATACACCTTAGCCTTCTTGGTACACCTGTTGCCACAGCATAATTATTGGTAGCACTCCTTACACTCTCAAATGTTTCACAGTTCAAACAATAAATTATACGGTCAACCTAAGGACAGAAATTACTCTCAATAGTTTGGCAGTTGTACAAGTGAATGAAATTTATCTCATTTCTCACTTATAGCCTATTGTTTGAATGAATTTGATCCCAGTCAGAATAAACTCAGCCACAGTTATGTTCTTGGAAACCTCTCTATGGTGGACTGGATGAAACCCTAGCCCAGCACCAATGCACCAACAGCCCAGTGTACTTGGCATTATGACTTCACTGTCATGTGTTCAACTTCCTTTCTCTTTAACAAGGCACCTGACATTCAAGGTGTGGTTCATCCTACATAAAGGAAAGGGTGGTAGTAATTAGAAACAGCATTGTTAGGAATAGGCTTTCTCTAATCCCTGTGTCCTTAGTAATAAATTAAAGGTACCGTGACTGTGTAAACAATAGCAATTACCCTTCACTCCCATTGCACTGAAGGCATTAGTTACATGCATTTTCTACTGGTGAAGCAATATAACTATCAGTATTCAATCCCAATCACAGGATTAATCCTCATTAGAAACTATTTTCGAAAACAGCTTTTCTTTTAACCCCTTGCTTCTGTAAAAATTTAAAAATCAATAAAATGACATACAAAACCATCAAAAATTTCCTGATGAAGACGGGGGAAAGAGACACTCTTATTCACTGCTGGTGACAGCATGAACTCTAAAACCTGTGTGGAAATTAATTGGCCGTAACTAATACATTTAAACACGTATTGCTTTTGAAGGGCTGATCCCACTTTTGTAATTAGCATAATGGTTAAGAGAGCAGGCTCTGGATGCAGACTGCTGGCGTCTCAATCATGACTCAGCCTCACAGCAGAACTATGACTGAGCAAGTTATTTAAACTCCCTGGACTTCACTGCTCTCCGCTGTATCCCACTGTATGTGATAAAAACTAAACCTACAGTACAAAACTGTAGGGAATGAATGTAACATGCTCAGAAAAGTTCTAACCTAAAAGCAATAAATCACAGCTATTATTTTTATTATGATTTAGAAATTAAAGGACCAACATAAAAGTATAATATTGAAAGTATATTATATTGTTTCCCACTGGAAAAAATGGAGACAATTGGATGTCCATCAAGATAAGAATGGTTAAATATATAATCCATAATGTGAAATATGATATACTTAAACATTTTAATTGAGTTAGATATGTATCTATTGTCTTTGCTTGGGTTGTTCAGTATGAAAAGCAAACTGTAGAGTTATTTGCTCAGTATCATCTCACTTTTTAAAAAAAACAAAATAACCATTCCCAAAGAAACACTCTATATGTATTTATATTCATTCTACAAATAATTTTTGAGCACTGAGTGTCAGACACTATTATAGCACTGAATTACAGCAGTAATAAAAACTGACACAAAATTTCACCCTCAAGAAGCTCATATTCTAGTGGGCAGGGGCCCACAAAAAAACAAATAAAATATATAGTATGTCTGATGGTGATAAATGCTATAGGAAAAAAAAAAATCAAGCAGTGTAGTTGCACATAGGGAGAACCTAGGAGGCAGTGGTGGTTGGGGAAATCCTAATTTTAAATAGGGTGGTTAGGACATGTCTCAGGGGAAAAAGAGACATTTGAGCAGAATCCTAAAAAGATGTGAAAAGGTAAAGTATATTTCTATGTTTTCTGATTATGTGTATATGTTTGTATATTTCATATGAACATGAAGAAACATATAAAGGAGAATATACCAAGGTATTAAATTTAACAACTTCTGGAAAGATACAGATGGGGAGAGACCAAGGTTGAGGAAGGTTATTAATATCTTCTTTTCATATTTTTTATTGGTACAACTGTTACTTTTGACATTAAAATAATTAATTAAGCAAATTAGAGCAAATAAGTAAAGAAGTAAATGGAGGGATGAAAAACACCAAAAATCAGATTAATAAATTTCCAGTCACAGCACACAGTAGGTGCTCAATAAACATAGGTGGACCTGTGTATAAATGTGTCCTTGTATCACACAAGAACTCTCCAGAGTTATGCAGACAAGGCAACTAAGGCCAACAGAGGTTGAATGTTGGTTAAAGACAGACAAGTTCTCATTGCTGACACTATGTACTCGACACCAATATATCTCCAGGGAATTTACCTACAGAACATCCTCAGTACATTTTGTAAAGAAGTTTCCTCTTGTAGCTCTGAAGACTGCCTTACAGTCTGTTGAAAAGGTTCCCAAATAGGAAGGAGGGTTGTGGGAGTTTGGGCTTGGGGGAGGAGAATATAAGAAAGAGCTGCATTGCTGATAGTGAAAGTAGCACACCTGCTGTCTCCTACACACAATACAATTGATTTGTTTGAATTTTGCCTTTGTTTCTCCTCTATACCCTACCTTCCAGTGGAGGTGCAGTGAAAGAGGAAAATGGGCAATAGCTAAACATGTGAAGAGAGAAGAAACAGAATGAGGACACCTCGGCAGCATCAGTCCCCAAGTAATGGAAAGGTGGCTTCAGCACCTGACGGGGGGACTGCAGAGAGGGTTGGCCTTTGCTACATCAGGAAAGGATCCTGAAGAATTTTCCAGAGTCAGCAGCGTATTTACAAACGTACCCATCCATCCTTGCTCTCACATTACGTGTAATTATGTCCCTTATCAAATGAACCGAGTCAGAGCTCCTCAGCCTGGACTAAACATACTCTTTCTATTTATTAGAAGGATACTCCACTGAAAACCAAGAATAAATCGCAGTGGTGAACTAAATAAGTAAATAAAAGCACAGCCCCACAAGCTGTTGTCTGTTTAGCTGGATTGCTGCTGGAAGTGTGAAAGACGTCATTGCTACCCAGTGCCATTCCCTTCAAACGGGCTGCTCTAGCTCACACAGGATTTGGGTAAACACACTTGGAGCTCTCGAAATGTTCAAGGACAGCATTAACCAGAAGACATTATCTCATTTCTTCTCAGGGAAAAATACCAACTATCTCCTTATTTAAATATATCAATATCAGCAACATGTGAATATGATCTTCTTTAACAGAATGAAAGTACAGGTGACGGCTTCAGAGATAATTTTAGCTAATCCTTCAGACATTGCGACATGATTTTTCATCAGCTCTTGAAATTCAGTTAAAAGGTTAATCAGGCTTCGCCATACGCACAGATAGAGAACGCAGACACGTACTCTAGGTATTTAAGCAGAAAGTTCCATTTGCATCATTAAGGTTAATTGTCAACAGAGGGGATCCTTTAAAAACCACTTAACATTAATGTGGGGTTGGTTATCAAGGTCTTTGGAAGAGGACAGGGTTCTGATAGGCATACAAGGAAAGAGTTGGGAATGGGAAAGGAGAGGATGACACCGTTTCAGAGCATGAGACTTGCCAGTCAAGGCCAAGTGGAAAGGGGACATTTTCATGGGGAGCCAGGGGCCTCACGTGAAGAGTAGTGCAAAGGAAAACTGAGGAGAAGCAAGAGAAGGCAGAGGTGAAGACGGGAGTGGGAAAAGGTGAACCAGGCTTGTTTACTTTACAGCATAGGCTAGAGATGCTCTAATGGCGGGTCATTAAATAAATCTCCTTTGAAGTTTTAAGCTCTAATATGGAAATATTCTGTTAGATAAAAATACAGTCGTAGTTCCTTTACCTCGCCTCTCCAGAGAATGTGGTATGCCTCAAAGTAAAACATTCAAATAACTGAAACATTCAAAATACATTCAAATAATTATTTCTTTAATCACTAAAACATGCTTTCATTTTAAGTTTTTCTTGTTAACTAGTTATAAAAATGTCAATTAATTTTCTTCAATCCACATATATTCCATTCCAACAAGCAGTAATTGTTTTACTGCCTTATACGATGCAGTGAAAGAACTTTCTTGAGGTCTCAGTGTATGTACATAGGTTATTTGTCCCAGTGTAGAATGGCTCAAACCCTG
This sequence comes from Globicephala melas, assembly GCF_963455315.2. Classification (NCBI taxonomy): domain Eukaryota; kingdom Metazoa; phylum Chordata; class Mammalia; order Artiodactyla; family Delphinidae; genus Globicephala; species Globicephala melas. Next base: position 62,220,659 of record NC_083317.1, read on the forward strand.
TCCTAAGTTGGTTTAGTTTCTTCCTTTTGTCATTAGTTGCCTGTACACAGAAGTGCTTGCACCTTTTTATAGGATTTGGAATAATTTCATATCCAACCAGGTTAAAATCACAAGTATAGTCCACCTTCTTCTAAAACTCATTCAGCTGAGCTCTATTTCCTCAAAGTCTTCCCTACTTGTTCTTGTGTTCAAAATACCTTCTGGAGGATAGTGATTAGTTCTACTCTGACCTCTGGTTAATCTGCGTATGATACCTAAGTAAAAATGTAAGGATCAGGAGACAGAGATGTAGCTGCAGGCAAACCAAGCGGAAGTGAGGGTTAGTAATGCCACATGCCTGGGAATGTGACTAAGTTATAAAACGGGTTGGGTAACCTAACTGGGAAAATTCAGACAAAGATAAATTATATTCCTCTACTCTCGCTGAATTATTCAAAATGATCAATTAACTCAGGCTAGTTCTGCCCATAAGAGTTAGAGTTTGAACCATATAATTATGGTACTTGATGATATTTAATTCAGCACTTTATTATAAACTGTCTTGGTATTGTTATTTAATTGTTTCCCATTCACAAGTTTTATGCCCTTACCAGAACTACATACACCTTGAAGGCAAGGATCAAGTCTTCCCACCATGTGCGTTTTTTCACAGCTACTTAGATAATCCAGTGCATGTAGAGGACATGCCACAACTCATGCACTGAATTTAATTGTTATTTATGAATCTTTAAAGATTAAGCTGAAATTAGGATAATATAAACCTATTTCTGCTACTATCCAGCTCAGTGACAATACAAAAATGGGAGAAAAGAAGAGGAAATGTGTTTAAGTGTGGGTATCGGATATTATGCAATAAAAGTCATAAAATTCATTTTCCATGCCATATATTAATATAATGGAATGCCTAAGTTATATAAATTCCATTGAAAGTTTACAGATATGTGCACATTCACATAAAGCAGTGGATTATACATTATGAGACCCACTTTAGGAAATAATAATTTGAGTCTATTAACCAAATGATTCAATTAAGAGAACGTTCACATGAAAATTACTGTAGAAGATCTTCTAAGATACCTCAACTGCATATCCATTCAATGGTTTATTTTTTTTGCTGAACTTGACAGCTAGAGTATCACTGGTAGAGTTCGGCTGAAAAGAATATAATCAGGATCTGCTAGGACCCTTCCCACCCTTTTCTTTTAACCTTTGAAGTTGGAGCCACTTAACACCAACATTTACATTTAACACTGGTCAGGGAACATTTCAAGGCATCTAAGCTAACAGAATAGTTAGTCTTGCTTTACCTTCATACCCAAATTCTGAAATTACCTGATAATCCTATCCCTTTCAGCCATACATCCCTGATCCTTTTTTAAATTAATTAATTAATTTACTTTAATTTTTATTAGGGTATAGTTGATTTACAATGTTGTGTTAGTTTCAAGTGTACAGCAAAGTGAATCAGTCATACATATATATATATATATCCACTCTTTTTTTAGACTCTTTTCCCATGCAGACGATTACAGAGTCCCTGATCCTGTTTAAGACCATCCTTGGATCAAAATTCAAAGCAGGCATTCCTAGGATCAAATACTTGGATGTAAACTGCAGACCTTGCTGACGCTGCCTGCCTCTCTGCCTGTATCCTATTTGTAACCACCTTTTTAGAAACACTTGACCACCAGGCCTAGGCATTCCAGGCCTGACTATCTCCACTACTATCTGCTAATTACCAAATATCATGCTGAGTTAGCCTTCGCTGAGTTGATAGAATCATAGCTCCCGTGGCTTTTCCTTGGCAATGAAGGAGCTTAAGTATTTCCTTGTACCTAGAATCACAGAATGATAAAAAAAAATTTTTAGAGCTCAGAGGAACTGAAGAGATCCTACACGTTTAAACCTGAATTGGGCATTTCATGTAAATGCAGAATTTTACAGCAGGTTGCCTTAGGGTCTGCCAGAGGAAAGACCAAACATATACCTAGTACCCATGCATTCTCTAAAGAAATAGAACCAGGTAGACACTGGGGGCACCATCAGTGACTCTGTAATTCTGTAAGGGAAGATAGGGAAAGCCATAGATTCTAAGCCTGCAGAAAAAGTGCCGTGTGTGTGTGTGTGTGTGTGTGTGTGTGTGTGTGTGTGTGTGTGTGTGTGTGATATTTCCTTCAGGAAGAGAGGATTCAGAAGACTGGGTAAATGTACATAACACATATCTAAATAGCATGACTAATTCCCCAGCATTCCACTATGGGTGTTGTTTGTTTCTTACATAATAATACACAACTGGCTTTTATATTAATTCAAACAAGTAGCTGACTCTATTAGCTACTGATTCTATAAAATGCAATCCATGGCATAAAGATAACTTGGGTTCAGCACGTATTTGTTTTCCATATGTATATGTGCATATATATTCTGAATTTTAAGATTTGAGTAATATCTCTAATAAGGAAAACAAGCAAATTCATATAGTCTGCTTTGCACTTTCTTTTAAGATAATTATTTTTTTAAAAAATAAGCTTTCCTGCTGATTAGGAATTACTGTATGAAAATATCTTCTTAAATTTTTTTTTTCCATAGAAACCCAGTTTCTTATAATTATAAACCTAATCAAGAGCTAGGCCCTTAATTTAACCTTACAGCAAGATCATCAAATTGCCGAACATGATCACTAGGTCTGACTGCCCCGATATTACTTTTTAGAGTTAATGTTGAAAACTATAATTTTATAATAAGATAAAAGCAGATTTCACTCATTTAATTAATCTCTATGTAATTAAATAGAAAAATGGGTTATATTTTCTTAAAAACTAATTATTTTCAACATTTTCCCTGAAAAGTAAAGTACCAGAATTTTCTTTGACAAATATGAATCTTTTGTGAAATCACTGGAGACTTTATGGAATCAAAGTCTTTTCAAGTTCAAAAAAGATAACGAGTATCCTGCTCAAATCACCCCAAATACTGACGATGGATGACATCTATAGGTTTAACGAGTCAAGTAGATAATCCAAAACCATGCACAGTGGTAACTAAATCATTCACGAAAGCCTGGTCTAGGAGATTTAAAACCATAATTCACCCTGTACATTACAAGACAATAAAGTGAAATGTCCATATACAGAGTATAATCCTGAAAGAGATGGTCAAGTATGCAAACTGAATAGTATTTTTAAAGAACAATTTTATGTATATGCTGCATGGATTTTTAGATGAGGTTTACAACCACTGGGCCCAATTATCTTGTTCCAAAGCTAATATAAAATAAATAATAAATAAACCGTGAAAATAGACTCTAAAAAATGTTATATCAGTGTATGTTCTTCATTGAAAACAACAGAAAATTTCCACTAAGGCTAACATAAGGGGAAAAAGTGGAACTGACTGGCTTCACACGGTAAGACAGAGAATCAAAAAAAAAAACAACAAAAAATAGTTGAACACCCAGGTCTTAAGAAAGCAGAATACCAGGGAAGGTTCAGAGAGCGTGGAGGCAGGAACCCATGGAGAGTCTCCTTAGTCTCGTCTCCAGGATGCATGAGTTCCTATCACTTCCCAGCCTGCTCCATGTGCCAGCACTTCCAGCATGCTCCACATTCAAAATGCTGAGAAGACTGGCTCAGTCCAACCCCCCTCATCAACATGGAGAAGGCTTCACAGTTGACAGCCTAAACAACAACAGGTGGAATGCAGGAGTGACAGTTCCCCAAAGAAAAAGCTAGTTGCTTGTACAGGAATAAAGAAAAATGGATCCTGGCAGGCCAGATCCCTTCATTCAATGTGGGCCTTCATTCAGTGTAGGTATTTGCTGGACTTCAGTAGGGAGCTAATGTGTAAGGACGTATGAATATAGGAGAGTAGTTGGATGACAACAGCATAGATGCCTTAGGAACAAGGCACTAACCTCAACTGCAAGGACACACAAGAAGGAATGGCACAGAAGCCTAAGATCCTCCCTACATTGAAGGAAGGTAAGCTTCGTTATGCCAAGTTACATCTGGCAGGAAAATTAAAAAGAAAAAAAAAGAAGCCCATTAATTATGCTCAGTGCTAGAATACAATATCAATTCACTAGTTGGAATGCTTTTTTTAAACTTTGATATGAGTGATATATTAGAAGAAAGACATTTTGTCTTTACATAGACCTGCTTCTATACAAAAATGTTGACTGAATAAAAGTCCCTACTATAAAATAAAAATGTGAGATGTTCACATATTATATTTCAATGATAGGTGCTACTGGTTTCAGTGCAATTTTTAAAAGAGTAATATGTATAAATAAAAAGCTAAGAATTATTAATAAAACAAATATGAATTTGAAAAAATGTATTTGGTAATTATTCTTCCCCACCAAAGAGCACTTTTGGAGTTATGTAGGATGTAAAGAAATAAACAGTCCAGTTATAAACTTTGGACTATATTTAAATATCTGCCCATCTTCTTCGATATCTTTACCATGTGTAAAATCTCTTTTGCAATACTGAAGAAAATCTAGTTTCCATGAAAGCAATTTTGGTTTATTTGAGCCTTTCAATGGTGGTTATTATAAAATATCATATTTTAAATTATATTTTAAGCTTATTGAGAACAGACACTATCGGTTCAGTTCTCCTCTAAGCTAAGGTATATTTGTACTATGTATATAACATATTTTAATTAATTAATTAATCCATCAATCAACAGGTAATGATTGTTTCCCCTTGAATTAGCAGGTCCTGAAAGAACAGAATTTTTTAGTATGATATAAACACATAGGATCAAGATGCTGAAGCTTTTTAAATGGCAAAAATAATAAAGATATAGACTTCTCCTCTCTTCAACACAACACTATGGAATCATTCTGTATCAGACTAATCATGTCGCCTTGGTAACACAGAATAAGTGTCAGAGGTCGACCTAGGTCCAAGTACCTTCATTGTGTAAACACTGCATAGCCTATACTCTTAACAGCTTTTGGGTGGGACTTGAACACGTAAGCTTTAGGAAAGTAAGACACCAGGGAACAGAACTTGAAGGCAGGGAGTCTTCTTAGATTTAGTCCTTAGGATGACGAGTTCCAAGACAATATCCTGGAGAGCAAACTGAAGTTTACTTAAGTAAGATTTTTGTTGTTGTTTTTCTAGTGAAGTGGGCCAAGAGAGACTGGTTTTCCTTGAGGTCAAAATCTTACCTCTATCAAAAGCATCTCTTTCTATGTCTATCAAAAGCATCTCTTTCTATGACTCGTCAACTTTTCATGAAGGTGAAGACTAGGATTGATAAGCAATGAGAATCAGCGCATTTTTCCAGCAATAGTTTTTGGCACCGACTACTCAGACTATTTATCACCGTGTCTTTAAATGGCCATTCATATTTGTCTGCACATAGGATTGCCGTTCAGGACTTTCCACACATATTCTTACATAAGTAGAAAAAAAATTTTAAGGAAACATGGAGGAAAGTTTCAAAGGATCATAGAAGTCCAGGCACATGATCTCCAAGGAGGTTTAGAGGAAGTGCCTGAGAGGCAAAGCATCTGTTCATTTATTAATTTAGAAAATATTTACTGAGTAGCTACTTGGTGTTAAGGGCTGGAATTCAGAAATGGTAGATCAATTCTGTGCTCTTAAGGTTTACCCTCTCTGCTTTGCCTTAATAATGGTGGCTGGGATTAGGGAATCATTCTAGGTACCAAAGACCTATTTATTTTGCCATATCATAATATTTTCTTGAATCTTTCTTGTCAATCACACACCACCTTTTCTTCTTGAGTCACTTTTTAGCTGTCTGAACTGCCTAGCCCATCACAAAATATGAATGGTGGGGGAGGGGATGAACTGATTTGATTTGCCAGACTTTGGGAGTAAGGCAGCTGGTACATCTTGTACCTGAAACAATTACTCCTATGCCTTATCTAAATACTTCCAATTGGCACATTAGACATTAACAACCTGTTCAATAGTAATTGATTAGATTAATGGTAAGATAATTGGATCTTTTCACTAGAAGAATCAAAGGTATGGACATAGCCCAATAAGATCCTATATTTCTTGAATATGTGTATCTAAAGACTTAAACTAGGGAAATCACAAACACCGTCATCTTCAATACAGTGCCACTGATCTATTCCTAAGCTGGGCATGGAGTATGTGTGTGCTGAAGGCATCCTAAGACACAAAAAGAGAAATCAGACAGCCATCCATTACGAAGACATTAAGACTTAAATATATCTTATGTTTACGTGTCCCTTCTATCTCCTCATTTTCTATCAAATGCACATCTTTCTGACCTAAGTTTCTTCATCTCTGAACAGGGTATTTCTTTCCCTTTTTAACATTTATTCATTTTCTTACCTTTCCTTTTATGTCACATGAAACTCACTGCTTACGAGCAAGAGTAATTATTCACTGTTTCTCTTATCTTTGTTTCCCCACACATTCCTTCCAGGCCTAATGCCTGTGACTATATGCCATCTCTGAATGTGCTGGTCTGTAAGCACAAATAAACATTCTCTTGACCTAAGGACATGAGTGGCAGGTGAGTGAGTGGGAGCAAAATTGCTTCTGGTAAATGCAGGTGGGTGGAAAATGTTAGCTGCCTGATATGTTCTTTTAAATGCTGTAATAATATTTCTCATTTAATTAACAGTGTGAGAAGAGCACTGGTAAAGGCGCAGAGGGATGCCTTCCGCAGCCATGCACAGAGGAGGCGGAGAACCTCTCCTGACAGGTTAAAACCACGCTAATACACAGAAAACAGGGCTGAAGGCTACCTGACACTCGTAACCTAGGTAGCTGTGAGATTAACCCAAAAAATTCTAGAACTGACATAAGGTAATCTGTGCTAATGGAAGTACACAGGTAGTGTTTAAGGACAAATTCAAGAACAAAGCTTAAGATCTAACGTGTAAAATTCAGCCTGAAGTTTTAAAGAAGGGACTGCCAAGAGTGGGCAGGAATCATGTGGACTCTTCTGTAAGCCCCCTTATATACTTTTGTTAATACTTATATAGCCTACTTGTATCTCAGAAGACATATTTTTAAATACAGAAAAAGATCGAGGAGGAAATTACAATGAATCTTCGTAACTGACAGTGATTATCTAGAGTCTAGACAAAGTGAGAGACCAACTAGAGGCAAACTAATTTAGATTTGTTCGATAAAACATGCTCAAAGTTAGGCGAATAGTATTTAGCCTGGCTCTGAAGGTACTTTATTAGCTTCCTCTAAAAGATGACTAGTTTGGAGAAGCTGGCTCTAGTCTAATAAGCTTCAGATAAGGTTCAAATAAGCACTCAAATCCAAAGGAAAAACAATGCCTACAATCATGTTGGACACTTTTAATAGAATTTCCTATCTGTGAGTATGAAATGGTGAAGGAACCATTAGTGACTGAACGCTTCATCAAGACAGGCTATAATAGAGGTCAGTACTTCTATTAATTGTGGGGTTATTTTTCAGAGAAGTAACAAAAGCTTCAGCCATCATAGACAGAAGTCAGAAGATAAGAAATGTAATCATGCCTAAAGAAAAATGTGTATTTTCAAGACCTAGGTAACATGAATATAAAATTGTATGTATGTGTATGTATATGTATATATATGCATGTGTGCATATTACATGTTTACACATGTATATATATATAATATATGTACATATATGTGATTTAACTGAAAAAAATCATCTAAGGTTGGCTATAAATTTTCCCTATATAAAATTTCAAAAACAGGCAGCATTTTAAAAGATGAATATAAATTCATGGCCAACTAGAATTTTACCTCATCAGAAAAGAGTGCTTATTTTTAATAAACCTAGGTAGCTGTGAGATTAACCAAAAAAATTCTAGAACTGACATAAGGTAATCTGTGCTAATGGAAGTACACAGGTAGTGTTTAAGGACAAATTCAAGAACAAAGCTTAAGATCTAATGTGTAAAATTCAGCCTGAAGTTTTAAAGAAGAAATTATTTTATTAAGTATATAACACTGAAAGATTCACAGCTTTTCCACGAACATAAAGAAGAAAGCTAGAAAAAAGATGATATATCCTATGATATGAAGGTTTTCACACAGAGGTTGTGAGGAATACAATAATACAGACAGAGCCTCTGCCTACAAAGACCTTACAACCTACAGGCTGAGGCAGACAGATGCAGCAAATAGTTTTAATAAATGTCTGGATGTGATACATAGAGATTGGTCAGGAGGAAAATATTATTTACAATGCTGGCTGTAATCTGAGCCAAAGGGTAGAAGCATTCATTCCAAGGAGAGATTACTCTTACCTTCTGGAAAACCTCCTTCTGGAATTCTTTGGTTGTATTCCCTCTCCCTACCCTGGTAGGTCTATCAAAAAGAAAGGAGATCTAGAAGTAATGAAGAATAGGAATGTGGGCTTGCCCTCTAGCATCTCTAGAATGAAGAATTGTTTTATGAAGTGGTACAGGGATCTAGAGGAGATGAAGAGAAAACGGGTTACAGGAGGACTCTGGGATCTTAGGGGATATAGATTGTTACGGGTTGAATAGTGTCACCCAAAATCCACAGGTTGAAGTCCCAACCCATTGTATCTCAGAATGTAATTGTTTTTGGAGATAAGGCCTTTAAAGAAGTGGTTATTTTCAAACGAGGCTTTTAGAGTGGGTCCATAACCAGTATGACTAGTGTCCTCATTTATGAACAGGAAAAGACACCAAGGGACACGTGCACACAAAAGGATGACAATGTGAAGAGGCAACAAGAAGGCAGTCGTGTGCAAGCCAAGGAGAGAGGCCTCAGAAGAACCCAACCTTGTCAGCACCTTGATCTCAGACTTCCAGTCTCCAGAACTGTAAGGAAATAAATTTCAATAGATCTGCACCAGCTTGTGGAAACCAGAATGAGCAAAAAGGACCCTGTGTTCCAAAGATTACAGATCTGTGTTCTGATTGCTTCACAACACAGATGCAAAGATAAAGAGGAAGAGGCCACTGGTCTTTCACCTCCTACCATTATTGCAAACTCCTTCCCTTCAGGCTAAAGTAAATTTCATAAGCATTAAAGGGTTGGCAACATTTATTCCCTCATTTTTCTCTTTTTTCCTCTTTTGAGAGCCAGGCATTGAAGATTAAGATATTTAAAAGCAACCACATGTATGAGGGGAATTAGAGAATCACTGCACATGCCCAGAGGAAGACACAGGCTCAGAAAATACTGGAAAGAAACTTAAGTTTACCCCTCAGACTCATCTGTATCACAGAGGCAGTCTATAATAATCATAAAAACTCTCCAATCAAAAGACAGATTAGCAGAATGGGTCAAAAAAATTAACAAACTATATGCTATCTACAAGACACGCACTCTAAATCAAAAGACATGAATAGGTTGAAAGTGAAAGGATGGAAAGTGATATTCCATGCAAACAGTAACTAAAAGAGAACAGGGGTGGCTATACTACTACCAAACAAAATAGACTTTAAATCAAAAACGTTTACAAGACAAAAAGAAGGGTATTATATATCAATAAAAGTTTCAATGTAGCAAAAAGATATAATAATTATAAATATTTGCACACATAATAACAGATCATCAAAATATATGAAGCAAAAATTGAAAGAAATGAAACAGAAAAACAGTTCTACAATAATATTTGGAGAATTCAATATCCCATACTCAATAATGTATAGAAAAACCAGACAGAAGATAAGTAATGAAAAGGAGAACATAAACGATACAACAAAACAAGTAGGTGTAGCAGACATATACAGAACACTTTACCCACCAACAGAATACACATTCTTTTCACGTGCACATGGGACATTCTCCAGGAAGGACTATACATTAGCTCACAAATTAAATATCTGTAGATAGATATCATACAAAGTATCTTCTCTGACCACAACAGGGTAAAGTTAGAAATCAATTGAAAAAAAAAGGAGACCTGGAAAATTCACAAAGTTGTGGAAATTAAAGAACACACTCTTAAACAGTCAAAGAAGAAACTACAATGAATTAAAGAAAAAAATACAAGGGGCTTTAGGAAATACTTAGGGATGAATGAAAATGAAATCACAACATACCAAAACTTATAGGACACAGTGAAAGCAGCACTGAAGGGGAAATTCAGAGTTAAAAAAGATTACATTATAAAAACAGAAAAAAATCTCAAATTAACAACCTAACTTAACCATTTACAGAACTAGAAAAATTAGAACCAAACTCAAAGATATCAGAAGGAAGGGGATAATAAAGATGAGAACAGAGATAAGTGAAATAAAGACTAGAAAAATAACAGAAAAACTTACAAAAGAACACAAAAGTTAGTTATTCAAGAAGCAAAACAAAATTGACAAACCCATAGCTAGAAAAACTAAGAAAAAAAGACTCAAATTAATTAAAATCAGAAATGAAAGTGGGGGATTTCCCTGGTGGCACAGTGGTTAAGAATCTGCCTGCCAGTGCAGGGGACACAGGTTCGATCCCTGGTCTGGGAGGATCCCACATACCGCAGAGCAACTAAGCCTGTGTGCCACAACTACTGAGCCTGCACTCTAGAGCCTACATGCCACAACTACTGAGCCCGCATGCCACAACTACCGAGCCCATGTGTCACAACTACTGAAGACCACATGCCTAGAGCCCATGCTCCACAACAAGAAGTCACCACAATGAGAAGCTCACGCACTGCAATGAGGAGCAGCCCCTGCTTGCTGAAACTACAGAAAGCTCACATGCACCAAGGAAGACCCAACGCAGCCAAAAAAAATAAACAAATAAATAAATTAAAATAAATAAGTAAAAGAAATTAAAGTGGGACATTACTACCAATTCTACAGAAATATTTTTAAAAGATTATACCAACAAATTGGATAACCTAGATGAAACAGACAAATTTCTAGAAACACAAAACCTACCAAGACCAAATGACGAAGAGATACAAAATGTGAACAGACATAACTACTAAGGAGTTTGAATCAGCAATCAAAAATCTCCTGGCAAAGAAAAATCCTGGACCTGGTGGCTTCACCAGTGAATTCTACCAGACATTTAAGAAAGAATTAACACCAATCCTTTTCAAATCTTTCCCAAAAAGTGAAGAGAAAGGAACGCTCTCCAACTCATTCTATGAGGGCAGCATTACCGATACCAAAATCAGAAAAAAGACACTACAAGAAAACTAGAGAATAACTCTTATGAACATTGATGCAAAAATCCTCAATAAAACACTATCAATAAAAAAAAAAATCATCTCAATAGATGCAGAAAAAAGCTTTTGATAAAACTCAACATCCATTTAATAAAAACTCTTCAGAAAGTGGGCATAGAGGGACCATACCTCAACATAATAAAGGCCATATATGACAAACCCACAGCTAACATCATACTCAATGGTGAAAAGCTGAAAGCATTTCCTCTAAGATCAGGAGCAAGACAAGGATGTCCACTCTCTCCACTTTTATTCAATATAGTTTTGGAAGTCCTAACCAAAGCAATCAGAGAAGACAAAGAAATAAAAGGAATCCAAATTGGAAAAGGAGAAGTAAAACAGTCACTGTTTGCATATGACATGATGCTATAAATAGAAAATCCTAAAGATGCTACCAGAAAACTACTAGAGCTCATCATTGAATTTGGTAAAGCTGCTGGATTCAAAATTAATATACAGAAATCTGTTGCATTTCTATACACTAATAATGAACTATCAGAAAGAGAAGTTAAGAAAACAATCCCATTTACTGTCTCATCAAAAGGAATAAAATACTTAGGAATAAACCTACTTAACGAGGCAAAAAACCTGTACTCCAATATCTATAAGACACTGATGAAAGAAACTGAAGACAACACAAACAGATGGAAAGATATACTGGGTTCTTGGATTGGAAGAATCAATATTGTTAAACTGACCATCCTACCCAAGGCAATCTACAGATTCAATGCAATCCCTATCAAATTACCAATGGCATTTTTCACAGAACTAGAACAAAAAAGTCTTAAAATTTCTATGGAAACACAAAAAGCCCCAAATAGTCAAAGCAATCTTGAGAAAGAAAAACGGAGCTAGAGGAATCAGGCTCCCTGACTTCAGACTATACTACAAAACTACAGTATTCAAAACAGTATGGTACTGGCACAAAAACAGACATATAGATCAATGTAACAGGATAGAAAGCCCAGAAATAAACCCACGCACATATGGTCAATTAATCTATGACAAAGGAAGCAAGAATATACAATGGAGAGAAGATAATCTCTTCAATAAGTGGTGCTGGGAAAACTGGACAGCAGCTACATGTAATAGAATGAAATTAGCACATTATCTAACACCATATACAAAAATAAACTCAAAATGGATTAAATACCTAAATGTAAGACTAGATACTATAAAACTCCTAGAGGAAAACATAGGCAGAACACTCTGACACAAACCGCAGCAATATCTTTTTGGATCTACCTCCTAGAGTAATGAAAATAAAAACAAAAATAAACAAATGGGACCTAATGAAACTTAAAACCTTTTCCACAGCAAAGGAAACCATAAACAAGATGAAAAGACAACCCACAGAATGGAAGAAAATATTTGCAAATGATGTGACTCACAAAGTATTAATTTCCAAAATACACCAACAGCTCATACAGCTCAATATCAAAAAAAACAAACAACTCAATCAAAAAATGGGCAGGAGATCTAAAAAGACATTTCTCCAAAGAAGACATACAGATGGCCAACAGGCACATGAAAAAAAATGCTCAACATTGCTAATTACTAGAGAAACGGAAATCAAAACTACAATGAGTTATCACCTCATACCATTCAGAATGGCCATCTTTAAAATGTCTACAAATAACAAATGCTGGAGAGGTTGTGGAGAGAAGGGAACCTTCCTACACTGTTGGTGAGAATGTACATTGGTGCAGCCACTATGCGTAACAGTATGGAGGTTCCTTAAAAAATGAAAAATAGAGTTACCATATGATCCAGCAATCCTACTCCTGGGCATATAACCAGAGAAAACTATAATTCGAAAAGATACATGTACCCCAATGTTCATAGCAGCACTATTTACAATAACCAAGACATGAAAGCCACCTGAGTGTCCATCAACAGACTAATGGATAAAGAAGATGTGGTATATATACACAATGCAATATTACTCCATCATTAAAAAGAATGAAATAATGTCATTTGCAGCAACATGGATGGATCTAGAGATTATCATACTAAGTGAAGTAAGCCAGACAAAAAAAGACAAATAGCATATGACATCACATATGTAGAATCTTTAAAAAATGATACAAATGAACTTACATACAAAACAGAAATAGACCCATAGACATAGAAAACTAACTTATGGGTACCAAAGGGGGAAGGAGGGTACATGTACACTGGGGTGCATGTACAAGTATTGACACTCAGTACCTACCTTCTAAGAGTTTTAATAAGCTTGACAAGTATTATTACAACATTAAATGCATTTTACTAGAGATGAATTGAGGTATGAGCATGTTAAGGGTCTGACTCCATGTCACAAAACAAGTCAACCATAGAGATGAAAACCAAACTCTGGTCATCTGCACCTTAGCTACTAGATTTCTGATTGTATTTTGATCTATTATCCCTAAATTACACAGAAATTCACCAAAAACGAACAAACCAAACTACAACAGAGGATGATCAGAAAATCATCGTTGGCAATCACTTCTTGCTTTTCAAAGCCACTATACAGTTAACATTTCATTTACTGATGAATTTTTGGTATTACCCAAACTACAATCAGCCTACAAATTTCTCTACAGGCAACTGATCTAGACTTGAGAATTGGAAGGTCACAAGTTGAGCTTTTCCAGGACCCTAGGGTCTGAACTTCTAATGATGGAAGTTCTGCGAACAAGGAAGTGGTGATGTCTATACAATCATCCCTCAGTAATCATGTGGAATTGGTTCAAGGACCCCCGTTGGATACCAAAATCCTCGGATGCTCAAGTCCGTTATATAAAATGGTGTTGTGCATATATTCCTTACTTCCTTACCTGAATAAATAGTCGTTCAGACAAGATGCAAGATGCATCCCCTGACAGCTGTATCGCCTCTTTAATCCTCCTCCTGCCTTGGGCCAGGCAACATAAAAGGACGATTCCCTTTGGTAAATTAGTCATCTAATTCACAGAATTGATATCATGAGAAATGAATTAGTACATTTATGTAAAAAATGCTTTGAAATGTATGCTATGCTTTCCAGATTCAGGCTACTCTGTCTTCTTTGTCCATTGTCACTATTATGATCATCATTATATTATTACTGAGACAAGAAAGAGACTATTTCAACCACTGTTGGGGAAAAGAACTCTGAACTGTGTTCCAAGCTGAATTGTTTGGGGTTGCTGTTTGTTGCTGGGACAGTATTTGAAATAAATAAATAAAATCGAAAAAAATAAAACTTTCTTAACTAAAAAATAATTTTAGAAACATTTTTAAAGAAAAGGTATGTATTAAATTTAGCAAATTCATAAAATACCTAAAAAGTAAAAATAGTAAATATAAACACCCTTAGTTCCACCATTTAATGCTAAACATTTAATAATGCTAAACATTTAATTTAATACTAACATTTACTATTCCTTTCTACAAGGGTATTTTTTTCTGTGCACAAGTTTGGTTTTTGTCTTATACTGTGAATATCAGAGTATACATAAAATGTTGCATCTTTCCTTTTTTCTCTTCTTTTTTTATCAAAAGCATCTTTTGTTATTTATAATAACACCAGTGCTTAAGCGTAGATTTCATGTGTAATATCTATAAGGCATTTTCTTAACTTTTATAGCTGAGGATCATAACATTATCTTGAAATTAAGCATTGAGAAGAAACTGAATATAATCAACAATTTACATTGAGAGCATTCTAAATTATTACTTTAGTAACTGAATCCTCTAGTGTTCTCAGGATTAAAATCACAACACACTTCCCCCTCCCCGTGTCCTCAAGTTCATTCTCTAGTAGGAGGGGGAAAGGTAAGCTGGTCACAAAGTGAGAGAGTGGCATGGACATATATACACTACCAAATGTAAAATAGATAGCTAGTGGGAAGCAGCCGCATAGCACAGGGAGATCAGCTTGGTGCTTTGTGACCACCTAGAGGGGTGGGATAGGGAGGGTGGGAGGGAGACACAAGAGGGAGGAGATATGGGGATATATGTATACGTATAGCTGATTCACTTTGTTATACAGCAGAAACTAACACACCATTGTAAAGCAATTATACTCCAATAAACATGTTAAAATAAATAATAAAATAAAATAAAGGGGCTATGAAAAAAAAAATCACAACACACTTTTCTATACACTAGTCTCACTTTGTATAAAAACGCTTCAAAATGTAGACATTTGGGCTTCCCTGGTGGCGCAGTGGTTGGGAGTCTGCCTGCCAATGCAGGGGACACGGGTTCGAGCCCTGGTCTGGGAAGATCCCACATGCCACGGAGCAACTGGGCCCGTGCACCACAACTACTGAGCCTGCACTCTAGAGAGCCTGCAAGCCACAACTGCTGAAGCCCGTGCACCTGGAGCCCATGCTCTGCAACAGGAGAGGCCACCGCAGTGAGAAGCCCGAGCACCACAGTGAGGAGTGGCCTCTGCTCACCACAACTAGAGAAAGCCTGTGTGCAGCAACAGAGACCCAGTGCAGCCAAAAATAAATAAAACAAATTTATAAAAAAACTCAAAAACATATATACATATAAATTTAACAAACTATATGTGTATACACACGCATTATATATACATTAAAAAAAATGTAGGCATTTATGTGAACTTGTATTATTTGTGACTACTTTCTTCGTAGGATAATAACTGTTGTACATATTTTTACTAGGTATAAATTTACTTCTTATAATATTTATCTGACTATAACTATACACTAAGTTCATTAATATTCAGGGAGTTTTACTACTAATATAGCAGGATTTACACTTCAGAACCAACAAACTTTTAGAACACAATCTGTAAGTTGGAGAGGTGCTGCCATTAAATGCTGTGTGTCTTATCAATTCCCTACAAGGAATACTCTGAATTCTGATAAATACAATCATAATAAGGTAAAACACCCACTGGGTGGATTAATTTTAAATACTGATGATGAACTACTCTTGAATCTCATTACCTATTTCTCTAATACAAAAATCTTGTGTCTCTCATTTTGGATAAAATGTGTGATGAAGAAGAATTCTTTCTTATTACAATGACAAACTCTTTTCTCTTCACAGACCACACCAGAGCCTGACCTGATGTTTCAAAAACAAAAGACAAAACAAACAGTAACAATAACACTTCTTACATTAGGGACTGGAGTGGGATTGCAGTTTTTCCTTGAAACTACACGAACGCTTCATGAAAACCAGAGTTTAACTTTTGTTGTTAATGGTTCTTTGGATTTATGCAAATAAAGAACATTACTATCAGTCAATCTGTCTTACATTTAACAGTTCTTACATTTAACTAACAAAAGCGGTGTTTTGATTTATACATTCAGCTATTTCCAGATTAGGTATTTTTACTGATGTCAAAATAAAACTTAAAGGAAATTAAAGAAGGAGAACACATTGCAAAGATGCCCCTGTGGGGTCAATTAGCACCTATCAATATTTATATAATCCATCACTTAATGCCAAATCAATCTTTCTAAAACATCTTTTGTCCATCAGTTCCATGTTCAATAACCTCTCCACAGATAATAAATAAACCCTAACTCTTTAGCTCTGTATTTAAGACAGCCAGCAATATAATTTGTCTTCTCTATTAGTATAAGAAAACAATTTCAAACCTTTTACCTTGTATTCTTCCTTTCTTCACCCTACCAGTTCAAATACTATTTCCCCTACCACACACAGATTCACTATTGAATTTATTGGCCACCATGCTACATTTTCTTTAACGCCATAGCCCATTCACCTCTTTTCTTTTCATGATTTTCATGACTGCTAATAATACTTAAATTCTGTAGAACCCTTTCTTCTTCATAAAAAATACGTGTACCTATAACACACAGACACATACAATACTTATACATTAAAAAAAACATCATTGGTCTTCTTTAACCAGTAAGGTAACAGAGAATGCAGCTAGCTTGAAAATAGCTAGTTAATTGGGACCAGAATTAGAGCCAGCAACTCAGTTCAGCACATCTGTGAGTGTACCATGACCCAGGTATCAACACCACTCCCTCTTCTACCCCAGACCCCAAAAGCAGAGCCATGACCTGGCCTCTATGCCAAGGGGTGGGGGGGTGGAGTTAAACTTTGGAGTGCCTTTCTGAGAATTTTTGTTTCTGTCTAGGGCCTAAAACCAGGCAGAGCTATTCCTCCCCTTCACAGTGCCCTCCTCTGTGTGGAGTCAACCAAATGTCCTAAAGGGCACCAAGGCTCATGACTACAGGGTCAACCTGGGGTCCCATAACCAGGCCCACTTCCAGGAGAGTGGTCTGGTTAGTGAACTGCTCCTGCTGGCTGATGTGATATCTCCTTCAAGGGATATATGAGATTAAACTACCAGAATGGTGCTGACTCACTAATCTGGGGGGACTTTTCACAGCCACATAGATAGAGCTCTATGAAAACATTTTCTCGTTACCCACTCACCCTAGGGGTGGCCTTCCTTCTGTGGGTAAGAAGAAGAATGAGAAGAGGTTGCAATAATGCAGAGAATAATTTAATACTGTACATTTGTAGGGGATTTTAGAATTCATAAAATATGATCCTCATAAGAACTTAAGTAATTAAATTGATAAATATTTATCCAGGGTCTTCTCTTGTGGCACTGAATTAGTTGCTGAGGATTCGCAGACTTACAAGGTAGATGGTATCCATGATGTCTTGAGACTTGCAGTCTAGTTGTGTAGACAAAAATTAAACTAATTATAGAAATAATCATCATGTAAACATCGCAATAAGGTTGACTTGAGAACTCCCCCAACCCCTCAGTTAGAGGACCACCTCACCTAGTCTGTATGGTAGATATGGCCATAAGATAATCAAATTATTTAAATGTACAGCTGATTGAATTTGACAAAGTTAAATTAACCTTGGTCAAGGTCACATAGTGTGTAGATGACAGAATTAACACGTGTAATAGGATTTACATTCGGCCTGTCCTTTTTACTACCAGTAATTTCTTAGACCAAAAAATAGTGAATCCTACCCGATTTAAAGGAGTTCATTCTTATTGAAAAAAGCATTTGTGTGTTTGCAGGAATTTCAAATGTTGTTATTACATAAGGTAGTTTTTAAAGACATAAAAGTCACCATCAAGGAACAGCCCAATTGTATTATTGACTATAAATTTAATAGCTATGGTAACTATAAGTAAAGATGATCACTTTTAATTGATCTAACCAAGGGTATGTCCTTATATGTTCTCAGTATCATTCAGGGAAATAAAACAGTCTGCTGGAACAGAAAGTGACTGGGTGGCCAGAGCAACCTCGCTGAGAAGGTGAGAAAGAAAAGAAGGACCCAGATTCAGAGATCCAGGGATGGACATTTCAATAAGTGAGTACAGCTAGTCTGAGTCATGGAAAATAAAGTATATGTTACTGGAAATTAAGAAAAGGCCAGATCATGTGTGGCGTTTGTAGGCCGAGGCAGGAATTTGGATTTTATTTTAAAAGCTATGGGAAGACTGTGATGAGTTCTAAGCAGAGAAGTGACATGATGTGACTTAAATTTTTAAAAGATTGTTCAGATCAAGTGGGCATGTGGAATAGAAATAAAAGTTGGTCCAACTAAAAACGATACTTAAGAATCCTCTAAAGGAAATCAGAAGGTATAGGAGGAAAAAAAAAAACTGACCACAGTTAGATACCATAATAATCAGCACAATCAAAACGATTTGTGATAAACAGAAGAACCAGGGTAAGAAGAAAGATTCTGACAAGGAAGGAAAAGAGTCATACATGGATAACCTGATGCAATGTCATAATCTGGATTCATGTGCAGGCAAATGTAGAATTAAGAGAGAGAAACCTAATCATTGTCGTAAACCCAGATGCATTCTGTGTTCAGAATTTCTGATTCAGCATCCTGTAGTCACTGGCTTCCCCATCTGTAAAACTCTATATACCTGGAGCCTTTTTAGGGAACCACCATACACTTTGGGTGATAGCAACATTTTGCTGAGAAGAAGGGCTTTAGATACAGGCCATATGAGTATGAGCAACTGATTCAGCATCATTTATCCATGATCTTCTCATTGGTAACATGGGGTCATCAATAGCATCTACCTCCTAGGTTGCTCCTAGGGTTGCTATAGGTAGAAAACAGATAGTCTATATAAAGTGCTAAGCACAGGACTTGAACCACACGAAATTACAATTAGCTATTATTAATATTATTACTTATATGTCAGATTAAAGTTATAAAATCTATGGTTATCAAAATCAATTAATGTTTCTTATATTTTGGTTGGCATATAATTGATGTATACCTCATTAACTGGTATTATCTAAGATTAATGATATATTCATGTAATCGTGCCCTATATTTCCTTTATCTCTGTGCTTTTGCCTATCTTTATTTTCTTTGTTGACTTGATGAATAAAGAAAAGTATCACAGTCTCTACCCATTTTTGCCTGCCTCCCTCACTGGTACCCTCCTGAGGCAACCAATTTAAACAGCCTGGTTATATGTCTGTTCTCATATCCCTCCATGCCCATATTAACCTGTACACCTATCATGGGGGTAGTGTTTAGAGAGTGGGGTCTGCACTATATAAATGACTCTGACTTACCAGTGCATCGTGGACATTCTGCCACATGAATAGATTCAGATCTAACTCACTCTTATCAAAGACTGAAACATATTTCATAACATGAATATACCGTATCATCTTCAAGCATTCCTCTACTGATGGATATTTGGATGGATTATAGCTTTGTTTTTTTTAATTTGTTTTTATCTCTTACAACTATTATTATAGTAAACAAACACAGCATGGACTTACAGTGTTACAACTGATAGGCTCAATGCATCAAAATCAGAATGCTAAATCAAATGCTACTTTCTACTTTACATTTTTCATCGTACAGGGATGTAGTATAGGTACATTGAACTGAAATCTGACCAAATGGACTTAAGTTTTCAGTCTTCACTAGAACTCTTATAGAAATTAATGTTTGCTTTATTTTAAAGGAGATATTTACCCCCTTTTTGTTTGTGTCTCCCTTTTGGTTTCATCAGATCTAAACAACTGAAGGATATTAATAAGTTGCTGAGTTCTTTCCTATAAAGCATCTCCTTTGGTCTCTCTCTCCACTAAGGATTCTCTATTGCAGATGTCCAAGTTCTATGGGTCATTGGGAATACCCGATGAAACAGGTATTAACTACCTGACACATCTAGCACTGTGTGTTTGTGCATGTACACATATGCATGTGTGCATTATATGTGTATAAAAAACATGTATATCGTTTATCTCTTGACTAAACTTTTCTCACTGAAGATTGTATAGGAGAACAAAGTGAATACAAATTGTTCATTGCTAAAAATGAAGAAAATATTAGTACTATAATGGGCATACTCTTCATTATGTCTTACAATAAAATATTTTTCCCAGGGGAAGCTGTCATTAAAGTTATATGGGAAAGAAAAGGAAAAATAAGATTCACTCTGCAAATTTTCAATTTTAGCACTACTTTTCAAAAACACATCAGCTGTATAAACTGGAGATTGCTTGGACAACAAGCTATACCTGGAGCCGAAGGAGTTTTTGACAGAATTTGAAGATCTGCTATTCAAGATTTCATGGTGCTTATTGGAGAATTTATTCTCTCTAAGAAATGGGTCTTCTTTTCAGTGGTTGTTAAGTTGACTACCACAGAGGTCACCTCTTAGATGTCAATTTAATGCATCTTGATGTGTTACCATCCCTGTTATGAACATCAGTGTTCCTGTTGGCCTAAGTGCCTCAGGACTACACAATATGGGCATGACTCTAAGGCAGGAGCTGGCAAACTATGACCCAAGGGCCAAATCTGGCCCATGGCCTGTTTTTTTAAGTCTTCAAGAAAATTTTTTTTTTTCATTTGTAAAATGTTGCAATTAAAGAAAAAAAGAACATGTGACATGTGGCCTACAGAATCTAAAATACTTACCCTCTATCCCTTATAGAAGATGTTTGCTGACCTTTGCTTTAAGGTAATGTTTAAACATTTTTTTCATTTTTAAAAAAATCTCCAAACTTGTTATTTGTTACAGCTTTTGCCTCTTTGGGGAGTAAAAAGTGCACTCTTTCTCAATTTGACTCAAAGGTGAAAAAGGACACAGTGCTTTACTATGCTGAGTTGCATTTGCTGAAACACAAACACAGACACACACACACACACGGACAGTCTTGAAGGAAAGACTGCTTAAAAAGGGAAACGCGTAATGCAAATTCATTTTGACTATAAATGTTATTAATCTCCTTTTGCCTGCTTCCCATCAACAAAGAAGGGATAGTTATTATCTTCCCCAACTATCTCACAGGAATGTTAAAACTGAGATGAAGAGAGATCTGAGCTCTTCACTAGATGCTATACTGATCCGCAGCATTGCTATGATAATATATTACTTAAGAGATTATTAATGAAAAATTATCCCACAAAAATAACTATCCTAGGAGAAAGTTTGGAGGTGGCAGTGTCACCTTGCTATGTACTTTGGAGTATGTTTTCATATCTGAAGGCTCACTATTCCTCCTTCAAGTCCCTATAGAGGTAAACTCCATTTCCTGTGCCACTGATTACTAGTAGGTACCTTGCTTACTCAGATGTCTCATGGTTCAAAAATGAGTCATCATGGTGATAAACTTGATAAAAATGATGCCGTGGACACATAGAGCAGACATGCAAGGGAAATCCAGAATTCTATTATTTTAAAGCTGAAAGGACATTATCATCGCTTACCTAGTTCCCTTATATGGCTTATCTGGTTCCTTTATTCCTATAAACAGACACTGAGAGATGAAATGGCTTGCCCTTATAATAGAACCAGGATTAGGTCTTAGGGCTCTTGAGTTCTCATCCAGTATTTTTTGCAATAAAAAAGAAAAAAGGAAATAGGAAGAAAAGATTAAACATGGAGCTTTGAAAACAAGAAAATGAAAGAAAATGGAATATGTAAGTACATATTTTAAAGTATGTAGAAAATGACATATAGGATCTCTACGTGAGGAGAAATAGGAAGAAAGACTCAAAGTGGGTGGCAAACTGGCAACGTATGTTCTTATTCACCAAAGCCAGGATTATCTCAGTGACTTGGGCCAAACTGCCATGACAATAATTAGCTCCAGTACTTTGACAGATCATTATGAAAACATTAGCAGGGCATTAGTGAGAACTACCCATTTTTCACACATTGATTACATGCCACAGTTGGCTCGTTAGCGTATTGGTGCCTAAGAGCTGCGCTCTAACTAGCACTTTCCTCCTTCATCTGAGATCTAAACCTGCTAACCTCAAAATAAGCCATGCAAAGGGACTTTGTTAAATAAATACAAATCCATTTCACTTGTTTAGGAAGAAACTCATTAATCAAACCAGAGAATTATTTGGTACATCTCTGCTCAGCAATGCACAGTAATCCACCGACTTCCTCTTTAACATGACCCATCACACGTTTTAAGATGACCCATCATGCATTTTAAGGACAAAACCCAGCAGCACTGTCCTCCATATTTTCTCTGCTTACTTCCTAGGCTGCTGCTGCTATCTCAGGTCTCAATTCAGGAAGAGGCTGCCTCTCACTTTATTGTCTTTGGTCCAGGGTATATTCCTATATTTCATCCATCTCAGTCATCAACTGCCTTGGCCTATGGAACCACTAAATCCGTTGTCCTCTGCAGTCTGTACATTAGAATCACCCGGAAAGATTTCAAGGAAATGCTGACGTATGGTCCACATCCCATCCCAAATGACTCAGAATTTCTGGAAGTGGGACCTGGGCATCTGTGTTTGCTTATTTGTGTTAAGCTCACAAGATGAGCCTGATGCACAGTGGGGGTTGGGAGTGACTGCATTTTCAAATATATATTTAGATTCATTAACCTGGAGTACTGGGTGATGTGGGATATACAGAGGGATAAAGTTAACAGATCAGTTGGCTTATTCCCAATATTGGTGAGAGATGGTGCATGGTTCTCAGTATATGTGAACAGTCTAACATACCTAAGCAGAGAATAAGCAACGTTGAGGGGGCATTTTGTGATTTTTTTTACCCTTTTCTTGCATAACACCACCTGTCCACCCACACAGAAAACACATTTAATTTTGAGTCATATATTTTAGAAGGTGCAATTCTCTCACACGATTTTATA
The DNA here is from genome assembly GCF_963455315.2 of Globicephala melas. Taxonomy (NCBI): domain Eukaryota; kingdom Metazoa; phylum Chordata; class Mammalia; order Artiodactyla; family Delphinidae; genus Globicephala; species Globicephala melas. The sequence goes on from NC_083317.1 coordinate 62,243,964, forward strand.
AGTGATTACCTTTTGCTAATTTGAAGAAGTCCAGCATGCATACCCAGGGCAAAGCTCCCTCCCCCTCCCTTTCCTTGCCTTCACTTTCAAAAGCGTATGTCAAAATAACACTGACTAGAATATGTGAAATGAATTATTGAGATGCTTGGAGCTAAGCAGTCTCCGAGGCTGGTCGGATTATAGGACAAGCAGGGGTGTGTGTAAGTCACTGAGCTGTACTCAGTCATGGGGTCGGAATCTGGATCCTTTTATTTCCACAGGAAACTCAAGAAGGAGGAATAATACAAGACAAAACCAAAGAGAAAGATGGTGAGGAGGAAGTACTCTGTTTATATGTCTCTCTCTCTTTCTTGCTCTCTCTCTCTCTCTCTCTCTCTCTCTCTCCATCTGTCTGAAAAGCAAGATTGAAATTAGGCAGAATTGAAATGAACTGCACAACTTTGGCCAAGATATTTCCCATCTTCTGGATTCAGTTTCCGTATCTGCCACATGAGAAAACTGATTAAAATTCTTTTGATTCTCAGCAAGCAGTAAAGTGTTACGATTCTATGAGAAAATTTCTTAGAGCCCCAAATTGTAGGGGACACGTAAGCTGCCTTCAGCAATGTAAGGCAGACCTTTGCCATTAAAAGATTTATTTTTATAGTCCTCACTACTTGAGAGAACTCTTAAAGGTGCAAGGAATATAATAAAATGTGAGCTGGCCAAGGCCAAGTTGAATCTCAAGTCCAAAGAGGCTGTGCTGTAGGCAAGCTTTAAGCCGATCCAGCCTGTGCAACAGTGGGGTGTTCCTGTTCTGCACTCATCTTTGCAAACCTAAGGATTCACAAGGATCTCAGGCTATGTGTCTCATGATTATTAAGAGACTCTTGTAAGTCTCCCTGCATTTTAGAAATGCCTTTACTTAACATGGCTGCCTATTTTAAGAGATCACCCCTCTCCAATTATCATGTGGGGACATTGAATGGAGCAAGTAATTTAAAAGATAATGAATGCCTTGGGAACTGTTTGGGTGTGTATTGGCTAACTAGGGCTGCTATAACAAACAGACTATTTAACTTTTTTAAAGAAATTCTTCTTAAACTACAGAAATTTTCTTTCTCACAGTTCTGGAGGCTAAAAGTCTGAGATCAAGGTACTGGCAGGGTTGGTTCCTCTGAGGGCTGTGAGGGAAGGATCTGTTCCAGGTCTCTCTCCTTGGCTTGAGGATGGCCATCTTCTCCCTATGTCTTCATAACATCCTCCCTCTGTATCCAAATTTCCTCTGCTTATAAGGATAACATTCATATGGATCATGACCTATCCTAATGACCATTATTTTAACTTGATTACTTCTATAACCTGTCTCCAAATAAGGTCACATTTTGAAGCACTGTTCTGTTTTTTATTATTGGGGGGGGACACAATTTAGCCCATAACAACAAATGTTTTATATAAACAAAGAAAGTCTTAGCAGTCAGTGATTTTAGTCAGTATGTGTACATGGATCTTATTGAAATGTGAATTAAAGAAATCAAGCAAGGAATATTTATTATTATTGATATTAATACTAATACTATTACAAATAGATACAAATTACTGAGTACTTACCATAGGATTACCTTACATGTATTATTTTATTTAATCCTCAAAAGAATTTTGTGAAATTCTTAATATTATTTTCCTCATTTTACAGATAAGTAAACTAACACGGAGAGAGGCCCAGAGTCACATGGTTAGTAAAGCCGTAGAGGCAGGTTTATAATCCAGGTCTGTTTGAACACCCTAAAGCCCCTAGCACACCATAAGTGTCAATGACACAGTAGTTAGTGTGGCACAGTGGTTAAGATAGTAAAAGGAGTATCTCCAATAAGTCTTATACTTAGGTATAGAGTTAATTTCCCTGAAGTTCTGTTCTAAAAAAAAAAAAAAAAAGACATCTTCATGATTTTCCATCTCTTTTTTTTTTTTTTGCGGTACACGGGGCTCTCACTGTTGTGGCCTCTCCCGTTGCGGAGCACAGGCTCCGGACGCGCAGGCTCAGTGCCCATGGCTCATGGGCCCAGCCACTCTGCGGCATGTGGGATCTTCCCGGACCGGGGCACGAACCCGTGTCCCCGGCATTGGCAGGCGGACTCCAAACCACTGCACCACCAGGGAAGCCCCTCTTACTTCCTAAGTTCAACTGTCTTGGGCAGACATTCAAGGTAACCCACTATCTGGCTATAATTTACATTGCCACTCTTAATGCCCACTAACCCTCCACAGTATTCCAATACAGTCCTATGCCATGTATTCTTTTTCATTTAATCTAAAATGCCATCTTCCATCCTGGAGCCTCTCCAGCTAATGTGATCAGAGAAGTCTTAATGGGAGAAGTAACATTTACTCTGGATCCTGAGGGCTGACTAGAATTTTGACAGGTGGAAGCTAAACCTTTGGAGGAAGGAGGTAAACATCTGAGAAGAATAGGTATGAAAAAGAGGTTGTCATAGCAGAACAAATTTTGCAGAAGCATCAAGAAAACAAGTCAGGCCACTTGACTAAGAAATTAGAAAGTCATTAGGAAGATACATACACTGACTCTATTTTTCAGAATTTCAAGGAATCTTTTGGTCAATTCACTGAAGGTAGAGGTAACAGGACAGATGTTGAGTATTTCTTCATTTAGCATTTGATTCTCAATTACTCAACCCATTTTATGTCTCTGGACAATTTACGCCAGCAGCCGTCTCCATTGCCCAAAAGGCGCATTACTTTGCAATTGGCTGGATCTAACAAAAGGACTTTTTGACTTTTGCAAATCTTTTTTAAAATGAAAATAAGGGCTCTTTTACTAGATGCCAACAGAGGGCTCTGGAGAAGAGAAGGCAGATAGAATATATATACATATTACATATATGACATCTTTTTACCTCTCTTACAAAGTGGTGGACCAGCAATCTGGGAAAGGTTTTAATTTTCAGCATCACTGTCTTCTCTCTCTCTTCCTGATATCCAATAAACAAAGTAAAGAGACGAATGCATACACAATTTTTTTCTGAAGATGATGCCAAAATGACTTGGCAAAAGACAACTGCAGGTCTTTCACCAGCTCTAATGTCCATCAGGACCACAGTTCTGAAAGTTTGGAGCAAAAGCACATTTGAAGGTAAATCAAGGCCGACAGCAGTCATCTTTAAAAAAAGAATAATAATAAGCCTAAAAGAAAACACATTGAGATGAAGAAATAGGAGGCCACACCAGAGAAAGAAGAGGTGCTCTTGTAAATTTCCAGTAGAAGGTTGCTAGGCAATAGTCAGAGGAACCGGTCAAGGGACCCAAGTTCTAATTGCAGATGTTACATTCCAGTCTTGCAGAGATGGGGAAGAGATTTTCAACAGTCAGACAGGATGCTGAGACTTCTCTCCTGACCTCGGGCCAAGACAATCTGCTTTTTAACTGGAAACAACTGTAATCCATTCTGTGAACAGATGGCATAGAAGTGAAAATTCAAACACAGGCTCTCTAGTATCTTTTCCAAAAGCTAGCCAACTTCCAGCTGTGGTAGGATAGGCAAGGGAAGATAAAGGTCCTAGTGGGTGGGGAAGAGTTGTGTAAAGAGCAGAAAAGATACTTTCTAACAGTGAAGGATGACACGCTGAGAGGCCTGCTTTCGTTACAGTGATGCTGGACAAATTCACATTGTAATCATTTTTATATCAGTTATACTTCATAACTCTTCTAGATCATCCATGATTTCTGTCTTTAAAACAGGCCTGTGTCTTCTCCAATTTCTACATTTCTTTGTCCTTCTGAATATAACAAAACACTGTTATTATTTATTTTTCATTTTTCTTCACATTAAACTATTGAAAGCCAGAAACTGCATTGCTAAAGTTTGGTCATATGATTTACAAATGCATGACAGGGTCACAGGAAAACACTGAGCAAGAGGAGACCCTTCCCTTGACACAATCAGGGGACAAACACACAAGCAAGAGTGAATGTCCATGTCCATGAAATGTGCAGTGGTGGAATAGTGTCAACTTTGCACGTGATCTTAATATATATTCTGTGTTGATGTTCTCTACTGACTTTTCAACATAGAAAGTGTTGATCGTCAACACAAGTACTACGAACTCTATGAAAATTTTGATTAAAGTATTAAAAAAGGAATTTTAGGCACAATATAAACTCTAATTACTAAGAGAAGAGTGTGGAGGTTTTGACCCAAGCAGCAAGCATTCCCACAGTTGATTATTACTGCTGTATCCTGCCTAAACAAAAAGTGAAACTTTTAACTGAAACGTTATTAAAAATAAACAGACCAGTGGAGATCTTCAAGACGGTGGAGGAGAAAGACGTGGAGATCACCTTCCTCCTCACAAATACAACAAAAATATATCTACATGTGGAAGAACTCCTACAGAACACCTACTGAACATGGGCAGAAGACTTCAGACTTCCCAAAAGGCAAGAAAATCCCCACATACTTGGGTAGGGCAAAAGAAAACAGAAAAAACAGAGTCAAAAGAATAGGGACGGGACCTGCATCTCTGGGAGGAGGTGTGAAGGAGGAAAAGTTTCCACACACTAGGAAGCCCCTTCACTGGTGGAGACGACGGGGGGTGGTGGGAAGGAAGCTTCGGAGCCCTGGAGGAAAGCGCAGCAACAGGAGTGCAGAGGGCAAAGCTGAGAGGTTCCCGCACAGAGGATTGGTGCCGACCAGCACTCACCAGCCCGAGACGCTTGTCTGCTCACTCACCGGGGCGGGTGGGAGCTGGGAGCTGAGGCTCGGGCTTTGAAGGTCAGACCCCAGGGAGAGGACTGGGGTTGGCTGCATGAACACAGCCTGAAGGGGGCTAGTGCGCCACAGCTAGCCAGGAGGGAGTCAGGGAAAAAGTCTGGACCTGCCAAAGAGGCAAGAGACCATTGTTTCGGGGTGCACAAGGAGAGGGAATTCCTTCCCCATGTACCCACAGAAGGCAGAGCACCACCTAAGCAAGCTCCAGAGACGGGCAGGAGTCATGGCTGTCAGCTCAGATCCCAAAGATGGGCATAAAACACTAAGGCTGCTGCTGCCGCCACCAAGAATCCTGTGTGCAAGCGCAGATCACTATCCTCACCCGCGCCCCTGGGAGCCTGTGCAGCCCGCCACTGCCAGGATCCCGTGATCCAGGGACAACTTTCCTGAGAGAACACATGGCACACCTCAGGCTGTTACAATGTCATGTTGGCCTCTGCTGCTGCAGGCTTGCTGCACATCCCAATTAAGACTTCCATACCCCTCCCTATCCCTGGCCTGAGTGAGCAAGAGAGCCCTGATCAGCCGCTGCTTTAAAACCCTCCTGTCTGGGAGGGGAACAGATGCCTGAGGGCGGCCGACATGCAGAGGCGGGTCCAAAACCAAAGCTGAACCCCAGGAGCTGGGTGAACAAAGAAGAGAAGGGGAAATTTCTCTGTGCAGCCTCAGGAGAAGTGGAATAAATCCCCAAAATCAACTTGATGAACCCTGCATCTGTGGAATACCTGAATAGGCAACGAATGTTCCCAAAATTAAGGCAGTGGACTTTGGGAGGAACTGTAGACTTGGGGTTTGCTTTCTGCGACTGATATTTTTCTGATTTTTGTGTTTATCTTAGTACAGTTTTTAGTGCTTGTTATCATTGGTGGATTTGTTTACAGGTTTAGTTGCTCCCTTCTTTTTTTCATTTTTTAAATTTTCTATATATTTTTTTACTTTATTATTTATTTAATTTTATTATTATTATTATTTTCCTTTTTTTCTTCCTTTTCTTCTGAGCCATGTGGCTGGCAGGATCTTGGTTGTGTGGCCGGGAATCAGGCCTGAGCCTACAAGGTGGGAGAGCCCAGGAAACTGAAGGACCAGAGAAATCCTGGCCCCACATAATATGAATCAGCGAGAGCTCTCCCACAGATCTCCATCTCAACACTATGACCCAGATTCACCCAACAGCCAGCAAGCTCCAGTGCTAGACTCCCCATGCCAAACAACTAGCAACACAGGAACAAATCCCACCTATTAGCAGAGAGGCTGCCTAAAGTTATATTAACTTCACAGACACCACGAAACACACCACCAGATGTGGCCCTGACCACCAGAAAGACAAGATCCAGCCCTACCTACCAGAATATAGGCACGAGTCCCATCCACCAGGAAGGCTACACAAGCGACTGAAACAACCTCACCCACTAGGGACAGACACCAAAAACAACAGGAACTACAAACCTGCAGCCTGTGAAAAGGAGACCCCAAAGATAGTAAGTGAAGCAAAATGAGAAGACAGAGAAACACACAGAAGATGAAGGAGCAACGTAAAAACCCACCAGATGAAACGAATGAAGAGGAAATAGGCAGTCTACATGAAAAAGAACTCAGAATAATGATAGTAAAGATGATCCAAAATCTTGGAAATAGAATGGAAGAAATACAAGAAATGCTTAACAAGTACCTAGAAGAAATAAAGAACAAACAAACAATCATGAACAACACAATAAATGAAATTAAAAATTCTCTAGAAGGGATCAATAGCAGAAAAACAGAGGCAGAAGAACGGATATCTGACATGGAACATAAAATAGTGGAAATAACTACTGCAGAACAGAAAAAAGAATGAAAAGAATTGAGGACAGCCTCAGAGACCTCTGGGACTACATTAAACACACCAACATTCAAATTACAGGGGTCTCAGAAGAAGAGATAAAGAAAGGGTCTGAGAAAATATTGGAAGAGATTATAGTCGAAAATTTCCCTAATATAGGAAACGAAATAGTCAAGTCCAGGAAGCACAAAGATTCCCATACAGTATAAAAACAAGAAGAAACACACCAAAACACATATTAATCAAACTATCAAAAATTAAATACAAAGAAAAAATATTAAAAGCAGCAAGGGAAAAGCAACAAATAACACACAAGGAATCCCCATAAGGCTAAAAGCTTATCTTTCAGCAGAAACTCTGCAAGCCAGAAGGGAATGGCAGGATAAATTTAAAGTGATGAAAGGGAACAACCTACAACCGAGATTAATTTACCCAGCAAGGATCTCATTCAGACTTGACAGAAAAATTAAAATCTTTACAGACAAGCAAAAGGTAAGAAAATTCAGAACCACTAAACCAGCTTTACAACAAACGCTAAAGGAACTTCTCTAGGCAGGAAACACAAAAGAAGGAAAAGACCTACAATAACAAAGCCAAAACAATTAAGAAAACGGTAATAGGAACATACATATAGATAATTACCTTAAACGTAAATGGATTAACCAAAAGACATAGACTGGCTGAATGGATAAAAAAACAAGACCTGTATATATGTTGTCTACAAGAGACCCACTTCAGACCTAGGCACACATACAGACTGAAACTGAGGGGATGGAAAAGAGATATTCCATGCAAATGGAAATCAAAAGAAAGCTGGAGTAGCAATTCCCATATGAGACAAAACAGACTTTAAAATAAAGACAAGAGACAAAGAAGGACACTACATAATGATCAAGGGATCAATCCAAGAAGAAGATGTAACAATTGTAAATATTTACACCCACAACATAGGAGAACCTCAATACATAACGGAAATGCTAACAGCCATAAAAGTGGAAATCGACAGTAACATAATAATAGTAGGGGACGTTAACACCCCACTTTCACCAATGGACAGATCATCCAAAATGAAAATAAATAAGGAAACACAAGCTTTAAATGACATATTAAACAAGATGGACTTAATTGATATTTATAGGACATTCTATCCAAAAACAACAGAATACACTTTCTTCTCAAGTGCTCATGGAACATTCTCCAGGATAGATCATATCCTGGGTCACAAATCAAGCCTTGGTAAATTTAAGAAAATTGAAGTTGCATCAAGTATCTTTTCGGACCAAAACGCTATGAGACTAGATATCAATTACGGGAAAACAATTATAAAAAATAAAAACACATGGAGGCTAAACAACACACTCCTAAATAACAAAGAGATCACTGAAGAAATCAAAGAGGAAATCAAAAAATACCTAGAAACAAATGACAAAGAAAAGATGATGACCTGAACCCAATGGGATGCAGCAAAAGCAGTTCTAAGAGGGAAGTTTATAGCAATACAATCCTACTTCAAGAAACAAGAAATATCAAGCAAACAATGTAACATTACACCTAAAGCAATTAGAGTAAAAAGAACCAAAAAAGCCGCCAAAGTTAGCAGAAGGAAAGAAATCATAAAGATCAGGTCAGAAATAAATGAAAAAGAAATGAAGCAAACAATAGCAAAGACCAATAAAACTAAAATCTGGTTCTTTGAGAAGATAAACAAAATTGATAAACCATTAGCCAGATTCATCAACAAAAAAAGGGAGAAAACTCAAATCAACAGAAATACAAATGAAAAAGGAGAAGTAACAACTGACACTGTAGAAATACAAGGATCATGAGAGATTACTACAAGCCACTATATGCTGATAAAATGGACAACCTGGAAGAAATGGACAAATTCCTAGAAAAGCACAACCTTCCAAGACTGAACCAGGAAGAAATAGAAAATATGAAAAGACCAATCTCAAGCACTGAAATTGAAACTGTGATTAAAAATCTTCCAACAAACAAAAGCCCAAGACCAGATGGCTTCACAGGCGAATTATATCAAACATTTAGAGAAGAACTAACACCTATCCTTCTCAAGCTCTTCCAAATTATAGCACAGGAGGAACACTCCCAAACTCATTCTATGAGGCCACATTCACCCTGATACCAAAACCAGACAAAGATGTCACAAAAAAAGAAAACTATAGGCCTATATCACTGATGAACATAGATGCAAAATTCTCAACATAATACTAGCAAACAGAATCCAACAGCGAACTAAAAAGATCATACACCATGATCAAGTGGGGTTTATCCTAGGAATGCAAGGATTCTTCAATATACACTAATCAATCAATGTGATATACCATATTAACAAACTAAAGGATAAACACTATATGATCATCTCAACAGATTCAGAAAAATCTTGACCAAATTCAACACCCATTTATGATAAAAACTGTCCAGAAAGTAGGCATAGAGGGAATCTACCTCAACATAATAAAGGCCATATATGACAAACCCACAGCCAACATTGTTCTCAATGGTGAAAAACTGAAAACGTTTCCTCGAAGATCAGGAACAAGACAAGGTTATCCACTCTCACCACTATTATTCAACATAGTTTTGGAAGTTTTAGCCACAGCAATCAGAAAGAAAAGAAATAAAAGGATTCCAAATCAGAAAAGAAGTAAAATTATCACTGTTTGAAGATGACATGATACCATACATAGAGAATCCTAAAGATGCTACCAGAAAACTACTAAAGCTAATCAATGAATCTGGTAAAGTAGCAGGATACAAAATTAATGCACAGAAATCTCTTCCATTCCTATACACTAATGATGAAAAGTCTGAAAGAGAAGTTAAGTAAACACTCCCATTTACCACTGCAACAAAAAGAATAAAATACCTAGGAATAAACCTACCTAGGGAGACAAAAGACCTGTATGCAGGAAACCATAAGACACTGATGAAAGAAATTAAAGATGATACAAATAGATGGAGAGATGTACCATGTTCTTGTATTGGAAGAATCAACATTGTGAAAATGACTATACTACCCAAAGCAATCTAGAGATTCAATGCAATCCCTATCAAACTACCAATGGCATTTTTCACAGAACTAGAAGAAAATATTTTAGAGTTTGTATGGAAACTCAAAGACCCTGAATAGCCAAAGCAATCCTGAGAAAGAAAATCGGAGCTGCAGGAATCAGGCTCTCTGACTTCGGACTATACTACAAAGCTACAGTAATCAAGACAGTATGGTACTGGCACAAAAACAGAAAGATAGATCAATGGAACAGGATAGAAAGCCCAGAGATAAACCCACACATATATGGTCCCCTTGCCTTTGACAAAGGGGGCAAGAATATACGATGGAGAAAAGACAGCCTCTTCAATAAGTGGTCCTCGAAAACTGTACAGCTACATGTAAATGAATGAAATTAGAACATTCCCTAACACCATACACAAAAATAAACTCAAAATGGATTAAAGACCTAAATGTAAGGCCAGACACTATAAAACTCTCAGAGGAAAACATAGGCAGAACACTCTATGACATAAATCCCAGCAAGATCCTTTTTGATCCACCTCCTAGAGAAATGGAAATAAAAAACAAAAATAAACAAACGGGACCTAATGAAACTTCAAAGCTTTTGCCTAGCAAAGGAGACCATAAACAAGACCAAAAGAGAACCCTCAGAATGGGAGAAAATATTTGCAAATGAAGCAACTGACAAAGGATTAATCTCCAAAATATACAAGCAGCTCATGCAGTCAATATCGAAAAAACAAACAACTGAATCCAAAAATGGACAGAAGACCTAGATAGACATTTTTCCAAAGAAGATATACAGACTGCCAACAAACACATGAAAGGATGCTCAATATCACTGATCATTAGAGAAATGCAAATCAAGACGACAATGAGGTATCACCTCACACTGGTCAGAATGGCCATCATCAAAAAATCTACAAACAATAAATGCTGGAGAGGGTGTGGAGAAAAGGGAAGCTTCGTGCACTGTTGGTGGGAATATAAATTGATACAGCCACTATAGAGAACAGTATGGAGGTTCTTTAAAAAACTAAAACTATAACTACCATGTGACCCAGCAATCCCACTACTGGGCATATACCGTGAGAAAACCATAATTCAAAAACACACATGCACCCCGATGTTCACTGCAGCACTATTTACAATAGCTGGGACATGGAAGCAACCTAAGTGTCCATCGACAGATGAACGGATAAAGAAGATGTGGCACATATAGACAATGGAATATTACTCAGCTGTAAAATGAAATGAAATTGAGTTATTTGTAGTGAGGTGGATGGACCTAGAGTCTGTCATACAGTGTGATGTAAGTCATAAAAAGAAGAACAAATACCATATGCTAACACATATATATGGAATCTTAAAAAAAAATGGTTTTGATGAACCCACGGGCAGGACAAGAATAAAGACGCAGACATAGAGAATGCACTTGAGGACCTGGGGAGGGGGAAGGGGAAGCTGTGACGAAGTAAGAGAGTAGCATTGACACAGATACACTACCAAATGTAAAACAGATAGCTAGTGGGAAGCAGTTGCATAGCACAGGGAGTTCAGCTCAGTGCTTTGTGACCACCTAGAGGGGTGGGATAGGGAGGGTGGGAGGGAGGCTCAAGAGGGAGGGGATACCGGGATATAGGTATACATATAGCTGATTCACTTTGTTATACAGCAGTAACTAACACAATATTGTAAAGCAATTATACTCCAATAAAAATGTTTTTTAATTCATTAAATAAAATAAACAGACCAAATATCCACTGGTGTGGATTTAATACAGATTTTTACACTATGTGGGAACTTAGACTTGATTACTTCTAAATGATCCTCCAAGTCAAAATTTCCATGTGTCTCCTTCATTCATTTTTTTAATATACATTTAGTTGCATTCAGCAACATTTACTGATACTATCCCATACCAAACATAGATCAAGGGTTCCTGGTTTTCACAGATAAATAAAAATGTAGATAATATAACCTAAGTAAACAGTCATACGAATTAAAAGTTACAATCCAGTGGGGTATATCCTGTGATAGAGACTAAAGGTGATACAGTTTTATGACAAAATAATTGTCTATTCCTCCAGGATCAATTAGAGAAGACTTCACATAGATAAAACTTGAGTAGGATCTTCAAGGATGGGGCAAGAGTTTCAGCCAAAGAGAAGAAGTGAGTTAAGAGCATTCCAGAGAGGGAAAGCCATGTACAAAGACAAGGAAACATGAAACAACATGGTGCATTTGAGATAATGAAGCAGTTCTGTAAATTTGGAAAGGAATAGGGGAGGGAAATGGACAAAAGAAAGAAAAAAGCAAGGACCATGCTATGAAGTAAGGACAATATCCATATTTTGCAGGCAACAGGGAGCCCGTGAAGTGCTATCCTCTCCACAGTAGACTTTGCCAGTGCTCTGCCCATAACCCTTCGTATCCCCTACCATGTTCACGAATATTGTCTCCAAATGAGGTGCGCTTAGAACAGCCAGCACCTGAGGCTCCTTGTCAGTGGGCTGTCCTCAGGCTGCTAGAGGTTTTTGTTTTTGTTCTGCCCAAATATATAGAGTTCTTGAAATGGCCCGGAATTTCTGTCCCTCCCCCAATAAAGCCATTAACCAATGCTTCTAGGTGCTGGAATATAAACACTCAGGTCCTCTTGCTACAGTCAGGACAACTTGAAGGTATGCCTTACCCACTGTGGGATTTTGCATTATACTGTATTCTCACTTGCTATTCTTCCCCTCCAATTCCCACACTCCTATTCCTCTACTGTTTTTTCCTGTGAATGTTTTCTTGATAAGTCACTTTGACACAATTCCTCATTTCAGGGTCTATTTTGGGGGACCCCAGCCTAAGATATCCTTTTAATTTATAGCTGTGAGCTATTAAAGTGAATCTGTAGAGAAACTGTCTCATTGATAAACTATAAAGCCATGGTGAAATGGGAAATCTGCTTCTAATTAGCTTAAGGTGTATTGCCAGGTTGGTGGCATTAAGAATAGATGAGATTACACACTTATATTTTTGCCTGGAACAGCAAGGAAGCGAGGCTTTAGTTGTTACATTTGCACTGGAGCGCTGTTTCATGAATGTGTCCTGGGTTGAAACTGATGCTATTACGGCTGGAGGACTGGTGAATCTTGTCCTCTGACTCTAGGTGCTCAGGGCTCTAAGTTACCCCTTATGCAAATGTTTTTGTTTCCTTTCCATATTCCTCTCGTTATTGGGGAAAGTTCATTTTAATCCCAGATATATCAGATTAGAGGACAATCAAATAAGCGGGAAGCTTCTTACAGCAGCAATCATCCAGGGTCTCTTTATCAGCCGCATGTCCCTAGTCCCGAACCACTCCTTCTCTTATGGTTATTTCACTGTAAGCCAGAAAAGGCTCAAACTCCTCAAGCATGAGAGGCAACTAAATGATAATTAATTTTTGATATGTGTACACATTATCCATAATTATAATAATAACATTGAGAATAATAATCATAGAGTCCATTAATGCACTAAACCCTGTGTTCCCTCTGCTACTACTGGTCTGGGACCCAAGACCAATTCTGTCAATACACCTAGAGCTTTAGTAATGTTCTCCCCTGAAAAATGACACCTTGCCCCCTGCCCTCCCCATACACACAAATTCTTCCGTATAACGGATGCCAGCCTGCTGTAATTTTAACTCATTAAAGCATGACTCAGCCCAGCCCCCTCATTATGCTCACTTTCTAATTACCAGGACTGGACAATTTTAGAAAGAAAGAAAAACCACACACTGAGATCTTTGATGCTGGATATTGAGTGACTTTTTATTCTGGTCGTGATACCTTCTTCCTCGCAACTCCTCACCCCATTCCATTTTCCTCAGTTTTTTGAACTAATTATGTGTTTTTCCTCCCAAATCCACAGCAAGAAGACATAATCCCTCAGCAAGATTTAATATGCAAAATCTTTCCCCCTCATTCCTCATCCTTTCCTTCATCATTAGCTCTTCTAAGCCCATTGGCTGCCAACATATAGTTGCATTTTTATCAACTGACAATGACTTAGCAAAGAGAGCTCAAATCCACTTATTTCCAAATATTACTGAGTGCTAGGTACCAGCTTCCTACCAAGCGGGCCATCTCTATTCTTTGTTCTCATTTCTACAGTTCCTTTCCTCTTTTTTTTTTTTTTTTTTTGCAGTACGTGGGCCTCTCACTGTTGTGGCCTCTCCCGTTGCGGAGCACAGGCTCCAGATGCGCAGGCTCAGCAGCCATGGCTCACGGGGCTAGCTGCTCCGCGGCATGTGGGATCTTCCCAGACCCGGGCACGAACCCGTGTCCCCTGCATCAGCAGGCGGACTCTCAACCACTGCGCCACCAGGGAAGCCCCCTTTCCTCTTTATAATCACTATTTCCCTCTATTTTCTATTCCTTCTGTCATTCTGTTTTTTTTTTTCTTTCTACCCTCACTTCTACCCTGCTTCACATGTAGTGACTTGTACATTCATTTCCTTTACTGAAAATAAAATAAGAACTTCAAAGAGGCATGAATGATCTCTCCTGTTTTAATAATTAAAGATGAATCCGCCACAAAACTCGCTCTGCTGTTCCCAGTGTTCACATTAGATCAGAAATTGCATTTTTTAGCCCCGAAAGAAATATATCAGAGTAGTTCCCACCCTAAAATACATGGCACGAAGCCCAGCTTTTCCCTGGAACCAGCATGTTACCAATGGGTCTATTTCAAAGTAAGTGTAGTCAGAATATGGGAAGGAGGATTTGATAGTGTCTGATAATTCACAATTTAACAGCTAAGGAAAGGAGGCTTATTATTAAATGCAAATAAAAATGAAATGAAGTCCAGCTGTCTGGGTGCAGATAGAAATTACACAAAGCCCATAAGCCACTCTGGAGATCTCAACTACTAGACAGAACAGAGCTTCAGGAGCTGCCAGCAAGCACAAATCCCTTCTTTGAAGGGGACTGCATCCCACATTATCTCCAGAGAAAGACTAAGATTATAGTCTGCTTGGAAAACTAAGGTGTGACTAGAAACAGGACAAGTATAGCCACTTCGTGGAAGGCAAATATGTTTTGAGTTTCAAACTATGTTAACCTCCTTAGTTCCTACTGTTACCTTCCTCTTCTTCAGGATGGTTTTTACTGGCTAATGGAAAATTGCCTATTTTTTTACAGGGTGGAAAGACAGCCTTCCTAGAGCAAAAAGATATATTTTGCCCCAGACTATCCAAAGGCATAACATTAATATGAATGCTTCCTAATGGCCACAAGTATAAACTTGAGAACATGATAATCATTTCATATAAGCTGTTCTTATATACCTTTGTTAGGTCTATTTATATTTTAAAACAATGGAAGTATTTCAAAGCTATGGAATTAGACACCTTTTTTTTTTTTTTAATCAATTAGGCTTCAGGGCTCTGATGGACGATATTTTGGAGGAAGTACTAAAGCTGAATTTGCAAAATTGAATAAATTCAACGTGGCTACCTGATCCATTTACTGAAAACAGTGCATTGCATATGCTATTCACTAACTCAAAAAATCTCTATGGATACTTTTTACCAGGTCAAGTTCACGTCACTTCTTCAGCAGTTCTATATTTTGTGACCTAATTTGGGATTTACATACATCCATCCTAGACACATGAGAAGATCTCACCTTCTCATCTCACACATGAGAAGATCTCTCCATACAACCATCCTAGACACATGAGAAGATCTCACACATGAGAAGATCTCATGAGAAGAGTTTTGTGTTGTTCCTACTTCCTACCTTCTGGGCCCGGGATACCTCTCCCCTTCGTAACCACTAAAATTCAACAAATGCTTCAAAGCTACTTCAAATCCTGTCTTCCCTGTGGACCCTTCCCTGAATGTACATCTCCCTTCTCTGAGGAATTATATATATTGTACCTACTTTCACCAGCACTCATTTTGGTAGTCACATACTTTGTAAATACACTACCTCTACTGATTGCATTGCTTGTTAATTACTTCTATGTATCTATCATGTCAAACTATTAGATTATACATTTCTAGAAAGCGAAGACAGTATTTTAGAGCTACTTCCTATTTTCTATAGTATCTATCATTAAATCCATCTTGGACATCTCCCACTGGACTCTAGACTTCTTTATACATCCATCTACTCAACATCTCCCCTTGGAAGTCTAATAGGTAATCAAACTTACTATATCCAAAACAAAACTCTCCATCTTTTCCCTCTAAAATCTGCCCCTCACATTGTTTTCTTTATCTCAATTTTTAGAAGCTCCATTCTCTCAGTTGTTCATGCCAAAACACCTTGGATCATCTTTCTGTCATACTCCATGTCTCATCCATCATGAAATCATATCACTTCTATCATCAGAACAAATTCTAAAAATGATCACTTCTTCTACTTCCACTGCTATTGCTTTGCCAAGCCATTAACATCTCTCTCCTATTATAATATTATTACAATATGCGAATTGGTCTCCTTGCTTCCATCCTGCACGTTGCAATCCATTCTCAACATAGGAGCCAGGAGGTCCTTTGGAAACATAAGTCAGATCATGTCATTCATCTTCCTAAGTCCCTCCAATGGCCTCACATTTCAGAGTTTGCATCAAAGTCTTAACAGGGTAAGTGTAAAAGTCTTAACAGTGACCTAAAAATCCCTATAGACCTGGCATTCCATTATCTCTTTGGCCTCATCTCTTTCTCTTTCCACCACTCCCTCCACTTCAGCACACTAGCCTCCTTGCTATTCCTGGAATAGTCCAGGCAAGCTTATGCCTCAGGGCCTTTTCATTTGCTGTTCCTTCAGCCTGGAGTGCTTTTCTCTATTTAAATTGCACCCACATACACCTTTGGCAGTACACCTTTGGATACTTCTTTCCACTTAATTTTTGTTCTCCACAGTACTTATGGTTATCTAACATACTAAAATGTTTACTTATTTATTTCTATTATTGTCTTTCTCCCTCCACTAGCACATAAACTTCTTGTGAGCAGGTATTTCTGTGTGTCTTGCTCGCTGTTCTAATGCCCAGTGCTAGAATATTTCCAGGCAAGAAGTAGATGCTCAATAATTATTTTGATAAAGACATGAACGAATGAATAAACAGGCAGGAAATACAGTCTTGCTAAATGTGTAAGTCCTTATTAAATTAGTACAGTATAAAATAAATGGGAATTGCTCTGAAAAAAATATCAGAGAACAGTACTACTCAAAGAAAGTGCATTTCTCCTCTGGCATGGATAGCTGTATGTGCCCCACCAAGACTAAGAGTGGTAGGCTCCAGGCCAAACTCAGACACTGATTACCTACATAACCTCAGGAAAGTCCTGGAATTCTTCTTGCCTTGGGTACATATCCGTAAACTTGTTATGATGCCAGCCTTTGACCTGAGGGTTTTATATGTTGTTTTGTAAATTTTTCTCATGCTGTCTTCTCTGTGAATATTTAAGTGCTAAACAGAGTTGAATGTCTCTCTTACATAGCAATCTATAACCTGGTAGTGGGCATATGATACAGGATTGGTAAATAAAATAATCATTATTATCCCAAAGTTTATAATCTGATGTAAAAAAAACAAGAACTGTGAACCATACATTTAAAACACACAATAAAGACAAATTAGCTTTTGTAATACTACATGATAATCCTGAGCTTGATGGTTATATCCTCAATAAAATAACAATGACTCATTCATAGTATTTGCTCAATAGATGTTCACTGAACAAAAAGACAGTAAAAAAAAAAAAAACATATATAACTTACTGTTGAGAGTGAGTGCTCATTCAGGAGGAGATAAATGAGGAGAGGGAAGATGCTATGAGATGACCAAGTGTGATCAGGGACATTGTGTCTCTTACTGAGTTGCCTCATAAGGCTCCAGGAAGGATAGAGGGATTTAAGAATTTTTGTTTATTTTAATGAAAAAAAAAAAAAAGATGGTCCTTGGACCATGTAATCCTTATACTACATACGAAAATCACCGAAAGAATGAATGTGTTTGCAGAAACTTTAGAAACATGTATTTAAGAAGGGTGAAGAAGAAAATTTAGTAACTGATAGAATCAGAGAAGAGGTCTTTAATTTAGAAAGTAAGCATTTTGAATATTATCTCAGTATAAAAGGACTATTCGTGTATTATATATCAGCCTCTGAACTAGATGCTAGAGATGAATGAAACATCACTGTTCTCAAGGAACTGGAAATCTTTAGAGGGAGAAGCATAATGAAATTAAATGAATCCAAAAGACAGTGTTGAGTATATAAGGATTACCTAACTGAGACCACTGGTGGGTCAAGGAAGGCTTCCCCGAGGGAGTAAAAGCTGGAATAGAGACTGAAGGAAGAGCTGGAGTTAGACAGACTAAGGGCTGGAAAAAGAACTGTGAAAGAGAAAATGGCACATTGGAGGACACGGACAAAGGTCAGTGTAGTTGAATCTCAAATGGATTGGAAAGCAAGAGGAAGGCAGAGGGGAAACAAGAAAGTAGGCAGAAGATTATTTTAAATGAGACTGGGAAAGTGGATAAGTAGGGGCAAGATTACAAAGAATGTTTGCCTAAAATTCTATTTTTATTCTAAGAATAATAGGGAACAATTGAAGTATTATAAGAAAAGCAATGATATAATTAAAGTAGAATCTGCATTTAGAAAGCTCTGCCTACAGTACGTGGAATAGATTAGCAAGACAATACTGAGCACTGAAGCCAGATGAAGCCTCTTTCAATAATACAAGCAAGAAATAACATAGGTCTGGGTATGGGTAGGGATGATAGGGGAGGAAAACAAGGGGGACAGATTTGAGAGATGTTAAAGAAGTGAAATTAGTGAAACACTGTAGAAAACATAAGACAGAGGAAAGGTAATGAGGCAAAGTGGTTAGGATCAGATGGAGATGCGCAGCACTTAGAAATGGGCAATCCAGCAAAACTTCAGATGAGGCCTGGTGATAGAACAGAGGCTTTGTCAGTATGGAGGGAATAATCCCAGCTAGCCATGAGAAATACGGTGCCTGGGCCTTCCTTTCTGACTCTGGGGGTTGAAGTCACATGCTCTGTGGAGTCATGGAGAGAAAGAATTCCTTTTGATCCACGAGTTTGTACCTCACTGAGCAAAATCTACTGACCAGTCTATGTGAATTACCAACTCTGACATCTCATTGCCGTTCACGTCCAAACTTTGTCTTGGACTCATTTAGGTAGAACGAATTAGCAAGATATGGCAAGAGACTGTGCATTAAGAGTGCTGGGTGTATGTGTTCCTTGCTGGCCAGAAGTGAGGAAAGGAAATAGAAGAGTAAAGAAAAGATGCAAAATTAAAGTATTAAAGCTGAATTCTGGCTCAGATCATTTTTCTATGTTTCATTCCTTCAGAACTACTCAGGAAAATCTGTGGACTGAAGATTAAGGGTGGACTAACACGTTCCACAAATTTCAAAGAAAGGTCTTCAATTTCTTTGCTTTCCCCATATATTCCAGAAGAAACTAGCTGGCTAATTTATTTTGTTCTTACTTTGCATTGCCGGCATACAATCTTCTGATGAGAAGATTGTCCTCTCCTCCAACAGCCTTAGTTCACCACTGGAGATGTCTCAACATTTGACACTGTCATCCTAAAAGCTGGGAGCTCTTCCACACCTAGCTTGCCAACATCAGTACCACTTTAGCCACTTTTGACCTTGATCCTGTTAGACACCACTTTTTTTCTGGCGCATTTTTTTTCACATTCCATTTTTTACTCCATCTTTAGTAATTTATTTGCTTTTCTTTAGATCTCTGCAATGGTTGATCCTCCTATTGCTATAGTCACCTGTGTATCATGGGATGGGCCTACAAGCAAATAATGTCCCAACTCTTCACCCTCACCTTTAGAAAGGAATTATATAAGTATAGGTCCTCTAAGAGAAACTCACCAATAACAGTGCTATAGTTCTGCTCTAGCCTTGTATTTTCTTTGGCTACCCCTGACCTCCAGGACATCTGGGACATGAGCAAGGTAAGGGCTTAAAATAAATTATTGGTCACTTAATACTCCTCTGTACTTTATCACATGCTGAATATCTCAAGAGCTTCCATACAAAATCCAGGAAACATTGGTTAGGTAAAAGCTTGTCGCACTGTATTCTGCATTTTTACATCACCCTACACCCTCCCTTGCTGACTTGATCATCCCTTCTAATCCTTCAAAAATCATGTCAAATCTTCTCTTGCAAATCATACCTAACCAGGTCCTGACTCTTGTTTTGTGCAGAATTAGGTTTTTCTTCCTCTGAATAGCTCAGAGTAAAGCAGCTCATCCTAGTAATTAATTCACTATTCATGGACAGGAGGCCAAGTAAAGGTTACGTATGTTCTGCCATATAATATCATATACGTATACATATATATATAAAGTTGTACAAGTCTGTTCACTCTGCAGATTGTGATCTTGAGATCAGAGGCTTAGTCATTATTTTTGTGTCCTCACTGCCTAGAACTACACTTGACATGTAGTAGGTAGTTAATATTTTTATGAAAAGGATTAAACTACTTGCCACTCCATGAAGAATCTTATTTCATGCTTCCATTGCCCAATATAGAAAACTAAAATAGAAAATTCAACCACTCTCATTTTTCAATAATACACTTCACTCTGTCATTGTGGAAAACATTTGATGACTCATAACCTACATATACTATAAAAGCAGCTGATACGATGCTATTTTAAAGTGATAATCATATATTTTATTTGTGATTGTGCATGTTAGGGCTAAAAACCAAATTTAGGCTAATATGTCTAAATAGCGGATAGACGTTAGCACATCCACTCGTTAAGGTACTGTTTGCATTTCTATCATGATGAATGATCATTTTCCATTTAAGAAAGATCTTGCCTCTTCCTGAAAACTGTCATCATGTAGAACTGCTGACTGAGGACAGGCCTGGCTAGGAAAAACAAAACGTGTGCACATTACTTACACCACTCTAATTTAAGAGCAGCTTGTCTTAATACCTCAATGACTAGAAGGAAATTTTGTTTTAAGTACTAGCAAAAGTATCCCTAAGATCTTTGTTTAAACAAAAAAGTAATTTTAGTTGCTTACAGAAGTATAAACATAACAATGATCCTAAATTAATTTTTAAATAGATTATTATTTAATAAATTATTCTTATTTTTAAATAAGTAGATTATTGTTTATTTATTATTATTTAAGTAATTAGATTATTATTTATTGATTTATTACATCAAATTAAGGATATATATACATATGTGTGTATATATATGTACATATATATATAACTGAGTTGATTTATTTACAGTATGTACTATGATTACCTTCAGTTTTAAAAAATAAATCCATTATGTGAAATACTAGATGCTATAGAACCCCATCTAATGCTTATTGTGCCTCTATTCAGCATTCCTGTATATACCTTGCACTCTGTCCTGACTTAGTGGACATATGCGTGTTTCACTTGTGCATTAAATACATCTTTACGCTTTTCATCTACTTCTTGCCTTCAGGGACTGCTTCTTTCTTATCCACCTGTGTTTCAAGTGGAAGCTGCCAAACACATTACTCCCAGTCTCTGGCCTCAACTGTTAGCATAGGATCCAGATATGGCTAATCACTGTATCTTATTCCTCTGATCACAGTGATTACTCCAGAGAGGGCATGAAACCTAAACCAAGTCCATCAGTCTCCTCCAAGGTAGGGTGCTTAAGTAAGTTATTGCCTAAACTGGACTTAATGAGAGTGAAAGGGAGTGTTATTAATAGTTATGCTGGGACAAGAGGCTTGCAGACAGTTTCCTAGATCACAGAGACTAATGGTACCCTTCTTCCCAGAGATTTTCAGGATGGTGTTGGCATGGAAAGTTTTCTCTCCTTTATGTTCATAGCTCTATAAATATGGGTGTAAGCCCAGCACTGCCAGCAACACTGTGGTCCTCTGATATGTAGAAAAAGTCAATGAGCAGCCTGGAAGAAAAAAGCAAAAAATGAGAAAAGGTGAAGATAGGAGGTAGAGAGAAAGAAAATAAGAGATGGTGCCCATAAGTTAGAAAATTAGATCCCTCTGCATCCTGAAGCCATTTACATTCATATCCCTAGAGACAATTATTTTTTCTTAAGCTAGCAGGAGTTTGGTTTGGTTACCTGCAAAACTCTAAATAAAAGGGGCATTGTAGGCCATCTAGCTAAGTCCCTTATTTTACAGATAAGGATACTAAGGCCCACACAGGTTAATTAATTATCCAAGGGTCTCCAAATATTTACAAGTAGGCATATAGCTCAGGTGTTTGTCTTTTCTTCTATTTTTCTTTACTTATGTAACATTTCTTCTAGATCCCTCTAGAATTATGATTTTATTATTTCATATTGTGCATATAGTCAGCATTTCAGGAGAAGTCTGTGGCTCCTTTTATCTTTCTTTTTTAAAATTAAATTTTATTGGAGTATAGTTTATTTACAATGTCATGTTAGTTTCCGCTGTACAGCAAAGTGAATCAGTTATACATATACATATATCCACTCTTTTTTTAGATTCTTTTCCCATATAGGTCATTACAGAGTGTGGCTCCTTTCAAGAAAACTTCTTAATACACTTCTTATATCCCTAATCCAATGAAAATTTAATAAATACTTCTAGAATTAATAAACAATAAATGCATGAAATTCAACACTTCACAGTCTGCCTCTGAGTTTCTAATGACAAAAATGGACAAAAAAATAATAATTTCTATACATGTGCACCAATGGGTAAATTTTCATTATAAAGTTTAAATGCTTCCAAAAACACATATTTCCACAAGTATTAACTATGTGCATATGTGAATGATTATGAAATTATAACAAGAACAACCAGTCTCCTTGAGATAATGGTGCTCATTTGGGAGATGAAAGACATTTCATCTAGGGGATAGTAACTTACAGTTTAGAGAGTAAAACATGTAACAGAATGAAATCTCCATGAGGACAGATACCATTTCCATCTCAATAACTGCTGTCAGGAAAGGTAGAACAAGCACTGGAGAACTACACTTGCATGAATGGTAACAATAGGAGCAGCCAGGTGAGTTAACATGGAGAGTGAAAACGAAAAAAAAAAAAAAAAAAGGTGGTCTAAACTTAAACAGAGTCAGGGCAGCCACTCAAAGCCAGGGGGCAGTTCAACTGGGGGTGGGGAATTGGTAAAGAGTTGCAAACAACGAACAATGGATTTTCACTTCCATAAAAATCACTACAAATGCATTTAGACACCTAGATACGCACCCTAGAGTTTGCTTTTACAATTCATGTTTATTGAACACTTATGTATCAACCATTGATGCTAAATTAATCTGAAAAATATTCTGTTTATTTTCAAAGGCTACTAAAAAAAAAATCCGTTGGTCCAACTATAATCAGTCTACAACTTGGAAAGCATGCATTAACCAAGTCCACACTCATAAATTCTAGCTAAAACTCGATTGAAATGATTCTATGCTCTCAAAAAAATTGTCTAGAATACATATGGGTTTATTACTTTACATATTTTCTCAAGATTGATGCCATGGATGTCTCTCATGAGTGACTAATTAAACACATGAAAACTTCCAAATTTAAGTTTGGCTTAGAATCATTTACATGTTAAAAATAAGAGATTTAATAGAAAAGTGTTTTTCTCCCAAAGTTTTAATTCATAGTGAAAGGAAGAAAGAAATAGATGGTAAAAGTTTACCACGTGAAATGTTATTGTGGATTTTTAATAGCAAGAATGGGTACCGATAGTCTATCCATGATTATATTGATTCCAAGTTTTAGATTCAGGGCCCACAAAATCAAATTTAAGTATCTAGTTCTTATAATCTAACAGTGAAAGCTGGAATTCCCTCTATTTCTTTATGTCTCAGACAAAATATTAACTTCCTCTTGTCCTGTTGCATTTTCTAATAAAGTAAAAATAAGCGAATTATTACTAGACCTAATCGGCTTGAACAATGTAAACTTCTTGACAGCACCACCAGGTTCCTTGCATTGTGCCTTACATGAAATGTTTTCTTTCTTTCTTTTTTTTATATTTCTATTGGAGTATAATTGCTTTATAATGTTGTGTTAGTTTCTACTGCATAACAAAGTGAATCAGCTGTAAGTATACATATATCCCCATAGCCCCTCTCTCTTGCATCTCCCTCCCACTCTCCCTATCCCACCCATCTAGGTGGTAACAAAGCACCAAGCTGATCTCCCTGCGCTATGTGGCTGCTTCCCACCAGTTATCTATTTTACATTTGGTAGTGTACATATGTCCATGCCACTCTCTCACTTCGTCCCAGCTTTCCCTTCCCCCCCATGTCCTCAAGTCCGTTCTCTACATCTGCGTCTTTATTCCTGCCCTGACACTAGGTTCATCAGTACCGTTTTTTAGATTCCATATATGTGCGTTAGCATACAGTATTTGTTTTTCTCTTTCTGACTTACTTCACTTTGTATGACAGTCTCTAGGTCCATCCACCTCATTACAAATAACTCAGTTTTGTTCCTTTCTATGGCTGAGTAATATTCCATTGTATATATGTACCACATCTTCTTTATCCATGCATCTATCGATGGACATTTGGGTTGCTTCCCTGTCCTGGCTATTGGAAACAGTGCTGCAATGAACATTGGGGTACATGTATCTTTTAGAATTATGGTTTTCTCAGGGTATATGCCCAGTAGTGGGATTGCTGGGTCATATGGTAGTTCTATTTTTAGTTTTTAAGGAACCTCCATATTGTTCTCCATAGTGGCTATATCAATTTACATTCTCACCAACAGTGCAGGAAGGTTCCCTTTTCTCCACACCCTCTCCAGCATTTATTGTTTGTAGCTTTTTTGAGGATGGCCATTCTGACCGGTGTGAGGGGACACCTCATTGTGGTTTTGATTTGCATTTCTCTAATGATTAGTGATGTTGAGCATCTTTTCATGAGTTTGTTGGCAATCTGTATGTCTTCTTTGGAGAAATGTCTATTTAGGTCTTCCGCCCATTTTTGGATTGGGTTGTTTGCTATACACATGAAATTAATGGAAGGAGGGATAATGGGTTGATGAATGCAAATAAGTTGTACAAAAGGAAAATATTCTATCATTATTATTAC
Organism: Globicephala melas; assembly: GCF_963455315.2. Classification (NCBI taxonomy): domain Eukaryota; kingdom Metazoa; phylum Chordata; class Mammalia; order Artiodactyla; family Delphinidae; genus Globicephala; species Globicephala melas. The sequence continues at coordinate 62,268,685 of NC_083317.1, forward strand.
AATAATGATGGTGATGATGAGGAGGAGGAGGAGGACCACTCTGTATCCTTATAGATCACAAAAGAAGTACTCTAATTTTGTTGAATAAAATATACTTTTTTTCTCCTTATCAGCTAACCTCAGATAGATCACATGATTCCAAGGACGGGGGCAAAATTGTATTTGTTGGATTAAATATCAAAAGCCATGCTCGGGCTTCCCTGGTGGCGCAGTGGTTGGGGGTCTGCCTGCCGATGCAGGGGACACGGGATCGTGCCCGGGTCCGGGAAGATCCCACATGCGGCGGAGTGGCTGGGCCCGTGAGCCATGGCCGCTGAGCCTGCGCGTCCGAAGCCTGTGCTCCGCAAGCCATGCTCAGAATTTACAGGAGAAAGATAGATCATATGTTTTAGTAGTAATTTTCTCCTTGTCTTGTAAGTAGTATTTAAACATATGGCAATTCTATTTCTCTCCCTCTTACTGTCTCATTCTCTAGTATCTGAGGTTGATATAATAATGCAACTCAGGACTTTAACTATGTTAACATTGTACAAAACAGGGATTTGTTGAGAAGAGATGAATCAGTGGGAGATGGTAATAAAAACAGCCCCAAACCACTGAATTCAGAGGCCAAGAGTTCTTATTCAAATTGGACTATCTACAAAATACATATTTAAAAAACACCGCATTTATTTCCTAGAGGTAGGCAGCTCAAAAGACTTAAAGAGCAAGCAGAGATGAGTAGTGCTGACCATGATATTTCCGTGAGTAGGAGAACAGAGTAATTTACCACTCTTAACAACAGGGCTGTCTGGGTTGCACTTTGGGGGCGTCATATCCTATTATACTACGCTATCAAAATTGCAGGAATGGCGGATGCTATGTCATTACCTTTTAGACAGACAAGCTACTAAATTATTTGTATGGGGAAGATGAGCCATTTACTTATCTTCCTGATATGGGCAGAAGGTAGGTGGGGACTGTCTGGGAGACAGACAGTGGCGGGGACTCCTCTGTCTGGGTTTCAAAATTGCCACTCTTTGAGATGTTCTATCTGACTGACACACTGATAGTAACAAACATTTCAGCAATCTGAAATGTTTCCAATATGATAAATCGTTAGAGGTGGCATTGCTTCTTGACTTTAAATGAACAAGTAAAGAGCATGCAAAACTCCATTCAAATGAACACTTTTTGTGATCAATAAGAATGTTAAGTATAAAATAAGAGGAGAACTTTTTTAATGAGTCTCAAGTATTTAGATCTATAAGGCTCATTAGAGGTGGTATAGAATAATCCTTTCTTTCCCCTCAGGTGAAGATACTAAATCTACAGATATGGAACCTGCACAAGATCATGCAGGTCATTAATAACTGAGACAGAGTAGAATTCACCCTTTCTATCTGTTGGAAAGGATGTACGTGTGAACCGTGGTGGGGAGGACAGAAAGAACTATACGATGTTGGACAAACTAGAAACAAGTGAAATTCGAGTTTCTTATTAGTATCTGGGCCTAAAACATTATCTGGACTCCGAGGCATCAGATAATTTATAAGGTTTCTGTGTTTTTCCTACATTCACTTGGCTGCAGATTCAAATGATATAATTTTTTCATGGCAGTTAAATTTCTATCTTTGTATATTCTTTTTTAGTTCTGGTTAAAATCTGGAAGTGTATATCTGCAAAAGAATGAAAGGTCAACAAACAACATGGTATCTAAAATCCTTTCCTACTTGGAACAATCATTTATTTGAGGCTGGAGGGACTCTAGGAATGTACTTCATGAACCAGCAGAGGCCACAAATACCAATGCTGAATAAATTAACATACAGAGAGATCTGTGCAAACATCCTACTCTTTCTCTACCTTGGAAATCCCATTATAGATGTAGGTTAAAGCTTACAATATAAAGTAGATCCTGGAATCAGTAAGTGGCATTGAAAAGTTATTAGCTTTAAATTCTTGGAGCCATGGCTCTCTTTCAGGAGGAATGATATCCACATCATCATGAATCCTTTTTTGGCTTTCCTTCTTGATCAAGCCTCACTGAACCCCCTCTATTATTCTCTCACATACATTGGCTTCCTGCCTTTCTTGTTTATTATCAATATTTAACTTCCCATTTCTCTGCATCTTCTTCTCATTCTTTGATTAGGAGTTTGGTAGAAAATGCTTACCATTGCGAGGGAGAGGAAAAATGGGAAATTTAGAAAGCACTCATATTCTTCTCTAAAGGCCTACCTCCTCCCGTTCTTCCACTCTGCACCCCCATGATAAAAAGCAAAAACTAAAATAAATGTTTGGTCATTTTTTGACAGACATTAGGTGGAAAAAAAATGAGGAGAGAAACAGGGAGATTGCAAGTAAAGATTAGCAAATTAGAGGAGGAGAATATACAAGTGTAAAGAAGAGAAAGAGAAAGGCTAGAAAGAGGTAAATAAAAGGGAGGGGAGCAAAGTTAGGAGAAATCGTGGAAAGTAAAGGATATAAAGAAAGAAAAAGACAAGTGATGGCTCTTTTTACTAATTCTTAAGCCACCTGTCTTTGATTCTCAAAGCATCTGCTGTGAGAATATGAAGACAATTTAACTTTCTGCCTTCACTAATTGAATTTTTTATATTTAAATTTCAAGTTCTTCAAGAAGACTGATTAAAAAAATAGCCAAGCATATCTGTCAGTGAAGGGAACACACAGTACATTCCCATCAGTTCATCATCCATTCATGTATCCCTCTCTCTATTCATTTTCCATCTACTTGTCTATACCAGTGTATTACTTATGTATGTGTCTTTCCAACCATGCATCCATCAAACACCTATGTGAAGTAGATACAGAGGTGAGGCTATTTTGGACAAAGACGAAATAGCTTTGCTATTAGAAATAGCTTTGCTATTAGAAATGTGAAGGTAATTAAAATTGACGTCAAATTCAAAAGACCTTAGTCAATATCAACTGATGACCCTTAGTTGAGTCTCAAGACTGATTATTGTAAATCTTAAATAATAGTGATTCACAATGGTAGCAAGCCTTTGAATAACCCCTGTGCCACTTAGTTTTGTTTAGTTTTGCTTTTGTTTGTTTCCAGTAAGGAGAAATCAAGCTATATTCCCTATCTTCGGGCTTTTTCAACCAATATTTATGTTATGAAGAAGGTGTAAGTATAGACTGAGGATTTGCACAAAAGCAAATGGTAATGTATGGAGGCAAGCCTGGGCTTGTTCCATCTTAGGATATTGTTGTTTATTGTTCACGTATCGCTCTTCATGACTGTGGCGCATGATTTGCATGTCTGATTTGCCCTGTCATGGAAAGTGATGAATTTGCATGCTAGGATTTGTAAATTGAACATGACAGGAGCAATTCAGAGGACAGTGCCTACTTAAGCACAGTTTCCCAGGTGGCCACAGAAGGTATTTGTTCTTAACTCCAGGTCCAGCTATCATTCAGCAGGGGGACCCATTCTAGTGACATTCTGCCAAGCATAAGCTTCTAGGAACATAATTAGACTCTAAATAAGTTTTATTACATTTATATAGTATTAAAATATACTATTACATGAACCATGGTGGATAAGAAGTTAACATCAGAGCCTGATGTGAATTTATTGGGGAACAGCCATTGAGGTAACCATCACATAAACTTCTTGTCATAGTATTTCTTATAAACTAATTAAGGACAAAACATGGACTCTTTAAGAAATATGTTCATGGAAGAAATCTTACAAGAGAAACACCAAATACTATTAATGTTTTCCTTCTTTACATAGATCTGTGCCATTTAAATTTTATACAATGAGTATATATTGTTTATAACTGGAATTGTGATTTCTATAAAGAGTTCCAACAGAAAGTAGTAAAAGTTAGTGTAAATAAGTAAATGGATGGATAAGACCATGTGTTTGTCCTGTAAGTGCGGAAAAAAATGTCTGTTTCTTCCTTAGGAGAAGTTCACTAAACTAGAGAATTTATTTGAAATGGGCAAATCTATAGTGTGTAACCTCAGAAAATGAAATCTGAATGAGGAATGATATTTAGCATCCTTTCATACTGGGCATTTTATATTGATAAGAAGCAGTGGGTGTTAAATTGAGTTTTCCTGCCTAGAAATCTAATCACACCTGGATGACTGGTATAAACTTTATATTTATGTTCAACACATTGAGACACATCCAGTCCTGACTATGGGCATAGTAAAAACGGGCCTGTAATCCTGTAGCCACCATGCGTGATAGCTAGTATTTCCTACATTTTATTAGCTCAGAGAGGTTAGAAAGATTGTGCAACATCTCACAGCTAGTTAAGTAGCTAAGTCTGTCTGACTCCAAAGTCAATGCTCCTTCTATCAAACCAGAAACATAATAACTGCAAAAAAGCATCACAACTGGCAGCATGAAAATGAGTTAGCTTACTGATACTCAGATACACAACTATGAAAGCACAAATCCTTCTTTGTTTTAGTTGTAAATAGAGTCTTTGTCACAGAAAACTCCTCATTAAGTATGTGGTCCAGTGCCTACCCAGAGAGACTATAGTCAGGAGACATATGTTCTATTCCCAGGACTGCTGCTGAGTCATTATGCAGAAATGGAAAAAGCATTTTTGCCCTTCTTTTACACCAGTTTCCCCATCTGTACACCAGAGATCATAGTTGACTCCTAGTTCCCTTGGAGGACTTTTGGGAGCTCTAATAAGTTATCACACCTAAAGCCCTCCAAGTTTCTTAGATGAGAGATACTTTTAAGTACAAAGGTTTAGGTTATCAATGACATTGTTATGAGACACGGTAAATGGTTAACCACCAGCTGTTTGTTTAGCATTTTCCCACTTGACTCCTCAAGCACAATGTAAGACAGGTGTGGACAACACATAATTTTTCGGGCCAAATTTGGTGCAAAGGCACTTTACAGTGACCTTGGTCATGTACCTCTTTACTAATGAGGAACATTTCAGGCAGATGAAACATCTCTTTATGTAGTCCTTTTTTTTTTGATTAGCGCTAGGACGTTGCTTTGCATGATGGGGTCTGTAGTTTTCACTCATCCTACTTCCCTTTTAAAGATGAAAGGTAAAGTCACCTGCTCCAATTAAACATATGGGAAACTGTCCTGTAACATGGAGCAGTAAAGGTAACAGGTGAAATCAACTTCCTCCATTCTAGCCTTTAGAAGTAGCACTAATTAAGGCTGGAAGGGTGAGCAATAAATCCATTGTTATGCTGATACCATTGGCTAGCTCTGAGGCACTTTTCCTGCCATCATTTAATTACTACATATTAATATATAAATACAGGGAGACAACCAAAGATGAGGTAGGTAGAGAAGGAGCTGTGCTTATTTAGTTAATTATTAATTACTAGGAATTTTCAACAGTGGGACATTAACCACTTGCCCTTTTAAATGGTAATAAATAGCAGACATATGTCTAATTAAGGAGCTGTAAATGCTCTGGAGAAGCTGAATGGAAGAAGACACTTATTTACAAACTTACCGAATAAAAAAGAGAATTATTGTTGCGTTTAAAGCCAGCTCTCACGTAGTATCTGCTCAGATTCCTAACTCTCTCTGCCTGCTCTGCCAGGACTTTCTCACTGAGGCTGGTGCTAAGATAAGGAGGACTCAGGGATTCTTTAAATGGTACCTTTCAAGAACAATCTCTTAGTGAACCTCACTTTCCAATCCTTCCTAAGTTTTCAATAGCAGGATATGATTTTCATCACATTAAGACTATTTCTTCTGCATCTGTTGCTAAATCTCTATACAGCACCGAAATCATAAATCTAAGTAACAGGATTCTTAGCACTCCTCATAGACTTCTGTACGGAATAGCAAGGACAGATTTTTTTATTAGACCCTTGATTGTTAGCCCCCATCAATGGAGGTTTAGTTAAATACTGAAGTGCCCAGAGGAGATCATAAAAGGGAGTTTCACACAAAGACTTCCAGTGTCATGTTAGTCCATGGACTCTGGCAAAGCTGGAGGGCACTGCAAAGCAGAAGGATTAGTGTTAGAGGAAACTCTTTGAACCTTCCTCCATCACCTGCTGGAACTCACCTCTAAAAGTAACGGCTGGTTTGTAAAATCGTTGTAGGATTACCGAATTAGTCCGTTTTTCTGATCTTGGCACACGTTTCCTTTGCTTTCTTCTATTTCTAGCTTTTGTTTTGAAACATCCTCCCTAAATGCTTTTATACCAAACATTTTCATAGCAAAATTCAGGTCACAGCAAAATGACATGTGAATGCTTTTATACCAAACATTTTCATAGCAAAATTCAGGTCACAGCAAAATGATATGTGATCAGACAAGTGCACAGTGGGGGCCATTTGGTCCATCCAGGGAATTCTGAGACAGCTCCCTAGCCACATCAGCTCTCCTCTCTTCATGCCCCACTCCCCAAGCTTGGTAATCCTGCTAGAAGAGATGGGGTTTTCTCAAGACTTCCTTTCTCTGGTCTAGCTTGTATTTCCAAAGCATGAGCAGCAAATGCTGTATAATGACTTTCTCAATTTATCACAGGGCCTTCCTTCATGCAGTGATCCCCCCTTCCCTAGAGCAGCTGTATCCCTTCAGGCCATAGGTGGCTGTCTGTAAGGCTATATTCCTGAGACTCTTGTTACCACTCATCTGCTCCCCTAGAGCTATCCCTGCGGATGGACACAGCTAGAAGTCCTAATTGTTCATATGTGATTACACTACCCAACAGAGAGAATGGAGGTGAAAACATGAAATGAACAGGGAGGCAAGGTGATGATAGATTATGTTAAGTTTAAAAGATCCACTGTCTAGGAAAAGTCACAGAGGATTTTCTCGGCTCTGCCTGCCTGGAACTCCCTTAGGACATACATACAGTACTAATATTGCAGGCACCCACACCAAGAGCATTGCAAATACTTGCTTTACTGATCACTGTTTCTACATCTCTGTCAACTTATTTGAAATCTCTTCCTCATTTATAGGAAAAGTTTAGAGAAACCAAGGGCCTGTCTCAAATGGGTTTTTAATGTGAACATAACCTACTACCAAGCAAGAAATGAACAAGCACTGACAGCAAGTTCCTAGTTTAGTAGCATCTTTAGAAATCACTAATTACATTACAATTTGGCTTGGATCAAAAGAAGCAGTCACACAATTAAGAACCTAAGGGTTGGGCTCTGGGAAGCCTCACACCAAGGAGTACTTCCCAGAACTTCTGCTGCCAGTGTCCTTGTCCCTGCAGTGAGCCACAGCCGCCCCCCACCTCTGCTACCAACACTAGCAGCCACGTGGCTGACAGGGTTTTGGTGCTCCAGCCAGGTGTCAGGCCTGAGCCTCTGAGGTGGCAGAGTCAAGTTCAGGGCATTGGACCACCAGAAATCTCCCAGCCCCACGTAATATCAATCGGCGAGAGCTCTCCCAGAGATCTCTGTCTCAACGCTAAGACCCAGGTCAACTCAAGGGCCAGCAAGCTCCAGCGTTAGACACCCAGTGCCGAACAACTAGCAAGACAGGAACACAACCCCACCCATTAGCAGAAAGGCTGCCTAAAATCATAAGAAGTTCACAGACACCCCAAAACACACCACCAGATACAACCCTGCCCACCAGGAAGACAAGAACCAGCCTCATCCACAGAACAGGCACCAGTCCCCTCTACCAGGAAGCCTACACAATCCACTGAACCAACCTTACCCACTGGGGGCAGACACAAAAAACAACAGGAACTACAAACCTGCAGCCTGCAAAAAGGAGACCCCAAACACAGTAAGTTAAGCAAAATGAGAAGACACAGAAATATGCAGCAGATGAAGGAGCAAGGTTAAAAACTCACCAGACCAAACAAATGAAGAGGAAATAGGCAGGTTACCTGAAAAAGAATTCAGAGTAGTGATAGAACAGATGATCCAAAATCTTGGGAATAGAATGGAGAAAATACAAGAAACATTTAACGAGGACCTAAAAGAACTAAAGAGCAAACAATGATGAACAACACAATAAATGAAATTAAAAATTCTCTAGAAGGAATCAACAGCAGAATAACTGAGGCTGAAGAATGGATAAGTGACCTGGAAGATAAAATAGTGGAAATAACTACTGCAGAGCAGAATAAAGAAAAATGAACGAAAAGAATTGAGGACAGTCTAAGAGACCTCTGGGACAACATTGAACACACCAACATTAGAATTATAGAGGTCCCAGAAGAAAAAGAGAAAACGAATGGGATTGAGAAAATATTCGAAGAGATTATAGTTGAAAACTTCCCTAATATGGGGAATAAAATAATCAAGTCCAGGAAGTGCTGAGAGTCCCATACAGGATTAATCCAAGGAGAAACACTCCAAGACACATATTAAACAAACTATCAGAAATTAAATACAAGGAAAAAATATTAAAAGCAGCAAGGGAAAAGCAACAAAACATACAAGGGAATCCCCATAAGGTTAAGAGCTGATCTTTCAGCAGAAACTCTGCAAGGCAGAAGGGAGTGGCAGGACATGTTTAAAGTGATGAAAGGGAAAAACCTACAACCAAGATTACTCTACCCAGCAAGGATCTCATTCAGATTTGACAGAGAAATTAAAACCTTTACAGACAAGCAAAAGTTACCCACCTAAATGTCCATCGACAGATGAATGGATAAAGATGTGGCACATATATACAATGGAATAATGTTCAGCTATAAAAAGAAATGAAATTGAGTTATTTATAGTGATGTGGCTGGACCTAGAGCCTGTCATACAGTGAAGTAAGTCAGAAAGAGAAAAACAAATACTGTATGCTAACACATATATATTGGATCTAAAAAAAAAAAAAAAAATGATTCTGAAGAACTGAGGGCCAGGACAGGAATAAAAACTCAGATGTAGAGAATGGACTTATGGACATGGGAAGGGAGAAGAGTAAGCTGGGATGAAGTGAGATAGTGGCATTGACCTATATAAACTACCAGATGTAAAATAGATAGCTAGGAGGAAGCAGCCACATAGTACAGGGAGATCAGCTCGGCTCGGTGCTTTGTGACCACCTAGCCGGGTGGGATAGGGAGGGTGGGAGGGAGACGCAAGAGGGAGAGGATATGGGGATATATTTATACATATAGCTGATTCACTTTGTTATACAGCAGCAACTAACATAAAAATGTAAAGCAATTATACTCCAATAAAGATGTTAAAAAAAAAAAAAGATCTTAAGGGGTAACAAATCCCCAAATGTAAAAACAAAACAAAACAAAACAAAACACAGGGAATTTTATTGTTTAACATTATTATTTTTTGCCCAGTTGTATTGAGATATAATTGACGTATAACTATCTTCATTATTTAACATAGTTATGAGTTGGTAACTTTCTAAATATTACAGAAAATGAGATAAACCTAAATATCAGGGGGAAATGAGAGTCTTTTTTTATTCCTAACATGAAGGGACAAACCTGGCTATAAATTTGAAGTGTAGACACTTAATAAAGTGTTGGTGAGGAAGTAGAAATTCACTCTTCGAAGTTAATACTAAAACCTTTTCCATGTACCAGGTAGGAAAAATTAAAGTAGCTGAATATCAGGGAGTGTGTGCTATCAGCGTTGACTAGAGTTGATTCTCAAAATGTGGTTCCCTGGACAGCCCTTCAGCTTCACCTGGGAACTTGTTAGAAAGGCAAATTATTGGGCTCCATCCAGAGTTACTTAATCAGAAACGCTGGTGGTGTGGCCCAGCAATCTGTGTTTTAATACATCCTCCAGGTGATTCTGATGTAAGCTAAAGTTTGAAAATCACTAGAGTGGTTTCAGTGACCTCAGGACTATCCCATTATAACTCCTAATTATTAATTAAACTACCAGTGACCTCAAATTCATAAGACTTTGGGGAGGAAAGAAGTATAATTTTGATGTGTGTGTGTGTGTGTATATATATATATATATATATATAAAATAACATGTATTATAAAATATATAGAGATACATAACATCACATTTCTATATTTCACTTACAATAATCTAGGTTCTTCCAAAGAATAAACAATTTACTTGGAAAATCTGAAAACTATTTTAATGCTTAATAAAATTTCATTAAAACACAAATAAACACTTTCTCATTTGTTAAGCACCTACTTTATACTAGGCACTGTCCTAGTCTTTACAGGTAATCTGTATAATCCTTAAAATATTTATACAAGATATTCAAGTGCTCTCCTCATGTGATTATGTGCCCTCTTACTTGCCTGTCATGAAGGATGTAGATGTTAATCTGATTGTTCATAGATTAGACATTCACTGAACCAAATAATTCTGTCACCACGAGCAAGGTCACTATACTTTAAATTGGATCGGCACCGACATCCTGCACTTCCTCCTCTCCTGCTTCGTGTTTCCACGTTGCAAGCAGGAAGAGACTACTCTGCACCAAAGAGTGTTGGGACACACATCCACAGAAAAAGTCTCAGACATCAATTGTTGTTCTGGATATCCTAGGTAAGTAAACACAGAGAAAATTTCAAGAGAAAAAAATGTCCAATGAAAGAGGCAAAGGCCTCCCTAGCAAATCGGGAACTCTGGTCAGGCTCTGGAAAGGACAGAAAAGCTTTTTGGAAACAGTCACTTACTAATCTCACAGAAAAGAAAAAAATATATATATGAAACTGGTTTTGAAATTAGTCCTTTTTAATTCTTTATATTGCATTTATATCTCTAATACTTAATCGAGGAGGTGAAAAAGGAAGGAGGTAGGGAAGGGGACTGGGGTAAAAAATGTCCAATAAAAGGAATATACATTATTCTTTTTAAAGAGAACTTTATTTTAAACTGACTGTTGTACGTTGTCAGATCATCACACCAATTTTCATTTTGGGGAATTTATATTTTTGGAGGCTGAATTTTATGGCTCATCTAGAGACTGTTATTACTGTTTGAAATGACACAGTGAAAGCAGAAGTATTCACTACAGAAAAAATGTCAGTGGAATCTTTATCTTTCCCTAAAGTATCTCCCACTCCCTTAGTAGTCGGTTTCTCAAAATGTTCTACCCAGCAGTACAGTGGATTTCAATAATGCATCCATCCTCTGTGGTTTACTACACAAATCCTTCAGCATTTCATAATGCTGCCGGGTCTGTGCCTTCCAAGTTAGTTGATTGATTCATTCATTCATTCATTCACTCATTCACCAGACATGTATTAAAAATATAGGCCTGACCTCAAAGACCTTACATCTCAACTCTTTAGAACAAACAGAGCAATCATCCAACCCTGAGTCCTTCTCATCTCAGCGGGAACTATATGTCAGCTAAAACTCACCTAGTTCACACAGGAAAGCCTGACTAGACTCTTTAGTGTGCCTTGAGGTGCTAGAAGGAATCAGAGCCTGGGAGGAATCGGACTAGAATTGTTGGGTCCTACTTCTACTGACTTGTGGAACTTCAGTGATGTCTGAGTTCTACTCTGTGCTGGCTGCAATCACCCTGCTCGACTGCTTGCACATGCAGTGCCATTTAATGACCCCAATGGCCCTCAGCAATAGTGAGCAAGCGTTCCCAACTGCCCATTTCTTGCCCTTTGCTTTGTCTTTTCCTGACTCATCTTTACTCAAGCTTCTCTCCTTCCCACAGGCCCCTGTGCTCTGCTTACCTCCAAGCCTGAGCAGCATTAAAAAAGCAGACCTCGCCCCCTCATCAGTTTTTCCTGGGAATTGGCTGACCACAGAGGGATGCATTCCTGCCAGACCTCAGTGGTCATTTCCCCTTGCTTGTCCAGCTTCCCCTCAAAGATTCTGCTTATCTGTTTGCCCCACCTTCACCCTAGAAAAGAAAACCTTTTTCTGTTTGATTTTGAGACACCTGCAGACTTCCGAGATCAGAGTGTTTTCCCTATTGTGACAGTCTTGCTTTTTAAATAGTCTCTCCCTATCTAAGTCCAGATTGACTTTTATTTGGCAGTAGTTATTATTATGACCATTTTACAGATGAAGAAAGTGAAGCTCTCAGAGGTGGCTGAGGTCATATGATGGTCGAGGTCATAAATAGTAGAGTAAGGAATTATAGAGAGATGTGTCCAAAAAAATGGTTGTTGGATTAGGTAATGACAAATATTTCCTGCTTCACAATATTGTTAAGGGAGGGCTATAGATATAGTGGCCCAATCTGACAAAGGTCAGAGGACAAAGTTAAATTTGCTACAATATATATAGGTAGGTGAATGGGCTTGGGACCAAGAAATAGGTTCCTTGGTGCTTTTCAATATGTATAACAAAATGATATAGAAATGTTATATCATTGAAATGATATAACAAAACGTTCTCTGGAACGTTGGCAGGAAGAGTTACCTAGATTGTCTTAGTTTTCTTCCTCTGTCTTGGAGAAAGAGCTGACATGCCCTCAAATTATGTGTATAGATGATTACTGCAGACTGGCATGATGCAGGCATTTGAAACTTCCCACAGGTAAAGTAAACTCGAAGCATCATAATAAATAATAATAGTGCTTTACCCTTCAAGCTGCATTGTAATGCTGCTGATGTCAAATTAACATAGGCCCTTGCAGAGAATGCAAATGAAAGACTCTGAAATATGTCACAGGGCTTTGGGCAAAGGATGATGTGAAAAGCAGCCAGAGAAGGAAGACAGGTGGTCTAGTGGGGGATGTGGGTGAAACGAGCAGGGCTGGAGCAAATGTATTCTGTATATTTTGTAAATTTTAAAATAAGATGTTTATTCCAATTCAAACACTTTCCTTAAAGCGATGACATTCACAAAGGCTTCACTGTATATTCTTGCAATTCTAAGCATAGAAATCATACATAAATTCAAAGAAGCAGAGTTATAATTCACATGGGCTTTATTTCCATAGATTATAACTTTACTTTATTCTGTAAAACCAAAGTAGTGTGGGGAATGGTTCTCAGCCATTTGCCTTCAGTCAGCATTATTGAAAGAAATGATTCGACAAGCACTCGCTGAGCACTTCGACATGCCAGAAACTGGGCGGAGGCTGGGGCCACAAAGCTGGGCAGGACAAGGTCTCAAGGAGCTCACATTTTTGGTTAGTCTATTTGTCTACCCTACACCTAGAACTCCCTACAAGCCTCAGTATATTTCTGAGCTCATCTCCTCAAGATCCATCCTGAACCAGCCTTCTCTACTTTTCCAGACTCACGTCCCTCTACTCTTACAGGACTCAACCCACCTAACTGCTTGCTCTCCACACTGTGCACAGTCCCTCCCTGGTGGGTGCCTATACATCTTTTGTCCCAGGACTGGAAAAAGAGTGAGGCATTTTTACTTACAGTTGTGGTGACCTGTAATTGCTAAATAGAGGGTTTTAAGGGAACACCAGGATTAGAGCTGGAGGAAACAAAACGCTAGATCACTAGCTTGAGATACTACATTTGGAAAGAGTTATAGAAGCAAAATGGCAGTAAGAAGACAGTGGAGTTAAGTGATTAAGTGTAGCAAGGCAGGTGGTGGTGACTCTGCGGCAGTTTTCAAGGTGGAGTACATGCTGACTTTGACCTGGCTATTTAATGGGGCTGGAATTTAGCTGACACGCTACCTCAAATACACCATGCTCCTTCTTCACATGCTAACTTCTCTTTGGAATGCTCCTTTCCTTGCCATTAAGGTGAACACCTAGCCATGCTTCAAGGTCCAGGACAAACCTGCTCTCTTACATGAAGCTCCCCCAGTTTCCTCTTGTTCTCATGGTACACAGTACTTTGTTTTGTACTTCTCACATTGCTGTTCTGTGATCTATCTACTTCCTGGGTCCCCTGTTAAGTTGAAGCCATGTGCATGATGAGGACCCTTCTTGGTCTCCTCGGCATTTAGAGAGTATCTTAATAATAAAGGATACATTTTGTTGAACATCAAAGAAGGAGATTAGAAGGAATGAAGAAGAAGCAGGCAGGTAGGAAATACGGAGTAGAGAAGGAAAAGGCAAAGGAAGGAAGGGAGAGAAGGCAAGAAGAAAAGGGAAAGAATGAAGGAATCTGTTTTTCCCTCCTTCACTTACATTTGGGAGCAGCCTTGTAATATGCTTTTCTATTTTCCCTTTTTTAAATCCTATTTGTTCTATCTCCCATATTTCTTTCTAACGTAAAAATGTGCATCCCTCAATTCTTGACATTCAAGAGGGAAAGGTCCCCCTCTTTTTTCCTTTTTGGCTCAACTAAAAACGCAAAACAGAGACATCGTTATTCCTTTATTCTGAGTGCCATAAACTAAGCCCAGAACATGGCCTTCCACTACAGTGGATTTCAAATCAGAGGTAGACAAGCTGGGGTTTAATTTCTTCCTCCTCAGAAGGAAGAGATTCTACTGTGTTTTTAACAGGGTTGTTCCTCTGAGCCAGCTGCAGCCACGTGGAAACCCATTTGGGATGGGGCCAAGGGGCTGTGCTGTCTACGCTGCAGGATAGCTACTCCAGAGAGCGAGCAGAGATTAATCAATCCAAGACAACATCTGTCAGGATATTGAGTCTGGCTCTTGTTATCAGCTGCCTGCACTTCAGGGGCTGTGTAATATTCAATTTGATTATCTCTCACCTGCAAAGAGTAGGCTTCTCTCTTTGCTTAAAAATCACTGGGACTAGCTGAAGAGGAATCGATCCGTTGGAGGAAATGCTGACTAGAAAACCAAATGAGAAATAGGACAAGGGGATGAGAAAAGAAGGGAAAGAGAGTTTGGCTTACATACTGGCCATTTTTTTTATATCAACTGGCTTGGTTTTCCTGTTGCTTTAAGGGAGTGAGTCTCTTTGTTTCAATTGTCAGTCCTGATTATGATAAGTAAATGATGACAAGAGGGTAACATGACTCTCCTGTATTTCTTTCAGGTTCCATTAGTAAAATAGTTTTGCCCTTTGTCTCTGAGTACCAGGACCCTAGAGGTCTTGTGGATTTCCTGCTGGAGGGAGCACAGCAAGGACTCATGTCACTTCTGTACATTGGAGATAAAAATATGACATCCTACAGAGACAGGAGTGACAAATTTGAGACTAATCACAGTTGTTCTAGTAACCTAAACTCCCCTGAGATATCACTGATGCAATCTTGAAAAGCTGTACCATCTCTAGAGCATTTGTTTCATAAATATGTGTTTATTCTATCTCTCTCCCTCTCACTGGTACCTAGATTTTCACTTGGTCATTTTCCTGTACAACCACAGTGAAGTCAAGGCATTTTTATGCCATTTATGTTTATTTTAAAGTACTATTCTTTCTTCCACTGCACTGTAAAACTTCCCAATCCAACCTTCACCACTGATCTC
Organism: Globicephala melas; assembly: GCF_963455315.2. Taxonomy (NCBI): domain Eukaryota; kingdom Metazoa; phylum Chordata; class Mammalia; order Artiodactyla; family Delphinidae; genus Globicephala; species Globicephala melas. The sequence continues at coordinate 62,283,890 of NC_083317.1, forward strand.
ACTCATAAGAATTAGTCATTTATCTTAGTCTGCTAGCAGAAAAGCTCCATAGATATTTTAATGTCATCTCAAACTCAGCAGGTCTGAACACCTAATTTATCATCTTTTCCTCACCAAAAATGCTCCCTTTTCTTAATTTCCTATTCTTTGCAAGCTTGAAATTTCAATATCTTTTACTCCTCATTAATCTTTACCATGTGAAGTCACCCAGCCACAAATGCTTTTAATCATTTCTTCAAGATACTTCTCATGTCTTATTATTTACTTTGGTACCACACTCAGTACTCTAGTTTATCCCTTTATCATCAAACATGTACTACTACAATACACTTCTAGATGATACCCCTGCTGCCAGCCTTTCCCCACCTTCAAACTATCTCACAAGCCACAACTACGATAGTTATCAAATCACTTCCCCTTGCCTGAAAAAATTAAATTCAGAATCCTAAGCCTAGTACTCATGGTGACTCACAACTGATACATTCTACATTTCCAGATTTATCTACCCTGCTTCTCTGTGCAATCTTCCTACTTGCCAAACAAGATTCACCATTTCCTAAAATCACCTTGTACCCCATTGCTCATGCTCACACTCATACTATGCTTCATCCATACCAATCCACTTTCAATTCCCTGAATTCTCCACACATCTTTAAGTGTCTCTGCCTTTGCATATGCTATTTCCTCATCCTGAAAGATCTGTCCTTAGTCTTTCTAACCATTATAGGCTAACATTTACTTGAATATTAAATATTCTATATTGATGTCATCTTTCCAGCAGTGTTTCTCCTTGTCTCCCATTCTGTGTAGATGACTCAAGGATTCTCCAAAAGTACTCTATGTTTTCTTTCTCTCTAGTATTTTACCTGGTGATAATTGAATAAATAAATGAAAGTATACTGTCTGGAATTGCCTACTTTCTTATTCTTCCCACATCTGTACAAAGTTAATCTTACTATCCTTGGAGAATCTTTATTTGCCACGCATCTTTGAAGACTTTCTTGACCATGCCAGATACAAGTGATTCCCTCCCTTTTTAAATCCCCTAACTACTTATTCAATAAATCATTTACTGCTTTTATTTGGAAGTTATAGTAATTAGATTATTTCCTGTATTTCTGGAAGGTTTAGTGAATAGATTAATGAGGTTTTTTAAGTTAAATTAGTTTTATAATTACTTAAATTTCTTTGTTAGATAATCACACGGCTGGTGAGAATGTAGAAGAGTAGAGTATAGCTACATTAAAAAACAGTGGGATAATTTCTTAAAAGGTAAGTATACATTTTCCATACAATCCAGGAATTCCAATCCTAGGTATCTAAGGAAGACAAATGAAAATATATGTTAGCACACAGAATGGTTCACAAATGTGCATAGCAACATTGTTCATAATAGCCACAAGGGGTCCATCAGCTGGTGAATGATTAAATATAATATGGTGTGTCCATATAATGGAACACCATTCTGTCATAAAAAAAGAGCAGACTACTGAAGCATGCTACAATGTGAATGATCCTCAAAAACATTATGCTAAATGAAAGAAGGCAGATGTAAAAGACCACATATTGTATATTTCCATTTATGTGAAATGTACAGGAAAGCACCTAGACACAAAAAGTAGATTGGTGATTGTCCAGAGTGGGAATGGGGATTGACTAAAATGGGAATGAGAGATCATTTGGGGGTGATGGAAATTTTCTAAAACTACATTGTGGTGATAGTTGCAAAACTCTGTACATTTGCTAATAATCACTAAATTTCATGGTATATGTTATACCTCATTAAAACTGCTAAAAATAAATAGTGCTGATAAGCTTGTACAAGCAGCTTTTATGTCTCAGTTTCAATATTACTCTTTCAGAAGGGCCTTATCTGGAAACACTATCCAAAGTACCCCCTTCATAGTTTCTGTTGTTATATCCTGTTGATTTTCAATTATAGCAAGACCACAAACTATAACTCTTATTTATGTACTGGAATATTTGTTTATTGTGTTTTCTTCGATTGAAATGTAAGCCCCATGAGGGCAGGTACTTTATTTCTCTTGTTTACCGTTTTATTCTCACAACTTAGGACAGTATCTGGCACAAAGACATGTTTAACAGCCATTTGTCAAATATATGAAGAAATAAATGAATGGACAAATAGATAAATGGCTAAGTAAATAGATGGCCAACATTTTCTTCGCAAGTTAGTTTTATGTATTTTTAGAAGACACAGAAAATAACCTCCCATTTTCAGAGGAAAAAAAAAATGCAACAGAAGGCAAGTGGTATTTCCTCATGATCAGGAAAGCAGAATCACTTCCCCAGATCTGGCATCTGAGACTTTTATTCCCAAAGAGGACAAGTTGCCAGAACTGAGCACAGCCAACTTCCACCTCTTTTTCTTTAACCATCCCATGAACAAAGTGATTTTCTCTAGAGTCTAGATCCAATTAAGAGCAAGGGCAGCAGAGAGGAGAACACTGAGTGAAGCAATGTTAAAGATGTTTATGCACATTCCTCTGGGGGATACAGGAAGCTTTATTGGCATTCCGCCCCCTCCTTCTCTTTTTCACCCTCGTCCCCCACCTCTTAAAACTCCTTTGCAGAAGGCATCAGGACAAAGAAGCACCCGGCCTTCAGCTCAGGAACAGAAAATAAATACACTGGGAATACTCCATGGTCCCTGGCTGAATACAAAGCAGTGATTCAGCAAAGGAGCTGTAGCCTCAATGAAAACAGAGAGCCTGCACTGAACACAGCACCAGGAACAGAGAGAGAAAGAAGATACTAGCGTTGGGCAGGGGGGAGAGAGAGAACATCTAATGTCTTCACCATCTTTCCTTCCTGTGATGTCTCCCACAATAACAAGTTTAAATGCAATCGTAAGTTAAAGAAAGGGAATAGGAAATGAACTGATGATAATACTGCACAAAGGAATGGAGAATATACTGAGATCAAAAAGCATCAGTTTTCTCTAAAGTGTAAGATGAGAATGAACTAGAGTCTAAAACAGGTGGCAGAAATAGATGATTTAAAAAGGGAAAATAGAGAAAAATGAGTAATATCATTTATTGGTTAGATGAGAATGAATCAGGAAGCTGTGTTCCACTCATGTTCTATGGCCAGTGACTTCAATTATCTTGCTTAAAGAGTCTGAGCTTTATTTCCAATGTATATGGTGGGGATAATGTGCATGTCCTCTTTTCCTTCTTCACTAGGGTCTGGTGAGTACTAATTAGGGAGAGGACGTGACATGTTTTTAGAACTTTAGAGTGCTAGGTAAACAGAATGCTTTTTTGAAGTGGCTGTAAATTGTTGATGCTGAATGAACATTAAATCACACTCAAGTTTTGAGACCGATAAAGAGAGAACAGTTTATAGTTCATTGGGGAAAGATTTAAATTTCATTCCAGCATTTCTAAGCTAATGACAAAACACTACTAATTTTCCACAGCCCTACTTCTCCAAGGGGCAATTATCTGTGGAGGGAAAAAATCAGGGAAAGCTCTTACTCATGAAAGCTGAGTGTTTTATAACCGAGTGAGGGTCATAAAAAGATGCAGAGGATAGCAGTGTGTGCGTAAAACGTGAAACTCAGATGAGTACAAGGCAGAAATTATAAGGACTATCTCTAGGTTTTACATAGAGATTCAGTCTTACACAGGACAACAGAGGAGATATTGTGGATTAAATATCATGTTATTTACCCAATAAAATCTACAGAACCTAGTAAGTCCAATACCCTAATAAGAGGTCTTAGAAAACCAGGCTTTCCATTCTTCTGATTGATGCAGCTCTGTATGCGGCAAATAAGGCTGGGTGCCAGGTTAATACTCTACATATTAAGAAAACTTTGGGGAGTATGCCATTTTATTATAATTTCATTTATCCTATATGCAGACTTCCATTTTACTTACCTTTCAACTAGATTAAATACTGTAAATCACAGCTTTATTGATAGGAAAGCAGGTATTTGCATTACTCTTGAAAATGCCATGCCTAAGAGGCCAACTTCACTAATGAAAAGAAAGAGACTGGAGTCTGCCCAGCTAAACAAATTGCCTACTGTGAGGGGGCTTGGCACTGAGAGCTGGTGTGTCTAAATCAAAAAGGTTTTGCCAGGTCATCAACTCTAGAAATGCAATTATCACCCATAATCATCATGAAAGTAACTTCAAAAGAATTGCTCACCTTTGGTGTTTTCATTGGCCCTACAGGTTTCACTACCTCTTGGTTACTTATGACAGGGAAAAATGTCCAACAGATGTCCTATTGTCACTCCATACCTTCGGCCATATAGGATCCACAGAATGGAGCATAGCAACAAACACACTCCACTCTGTATCTACCATTAAAATTATTATTGAGCACTTGCTACTTGTTCAGCTCTGTTCCAGGCAATATATGGGGCATAGAAAACAAGGCTTTATGGAAAGTATCCTCTAATAGGAAAACAGTTGATGATCCTCAGTAACTCAGATCATTTCTGAACACTAGGTTCTCAGATTCACTTGCCAATGCGCAAACGTACCTGAGTACAGTAGACCTATCCTTAGCTAGTGTAGAATGGTCTGCAAACTTTCTAAATAAGAGGATGCTTTTATCATCAAACAAATTTTCTTGCCTCTTTGTAACTCAGGAATTGTCCAGTAAAACAAAATTTTAAACTATCATATATTCAGAAAATCTTTAATGCACTTTTCATTATAATAGAGTCTACAACAGATCTGAAAAACAGCAGTTTATTCGCACGTGAGATATAGGATGTCTCTACACAATGCTTAAGGTATATATGGAAGTCTGGACACTTTGCAATGATTATGTAGTTTCCTAAGAGACTAGGGCTTGGGAACTGATTGCCTAAACCTTTCCTCTTGGCACCAAAGCTGAATGAAACTGAGACTTTATCCAAAAGGAATTAACTCTGACATATTTAGGACTTTGTTAGATAATTCTTAGGATCCCTTGTCATTATCTTTTAACAAGCTCCATTTTTATTTTAGCATCCACAGGTTTTCCATTGGGAAACTGTGACATTCTTGGAAATACTTGCACCTTTAGACACAGATAACCCACTTTGAAATGGGGCTATCTGTGTTCTACTGAAATCCTGATACCTGATCCTTCCCTCATCTGCTTGCCCCTAACCTGTGCCTGACTTTTCCTTTCTCCCTTTAAATCTCCACTTTTGTTTGCTTGGGCTTTCTGAGCGCTTTCAAAACTATTACCCAAAATGCCACACTATGTATTTAAAAGTCATCTGGTTCCACAGACAAAGCCGTGCATCAATGCTTCTTTCACCATAAATACTGCTAAGGCAATGACATAGTAATTGGCTAAGTACCTGTCAGCTCAACAGGAAAGAGACTGGTTTCATACCCTGGTAATTGCTGTTTATGTATTTTAACAGTTGAACTTTTAGGTAGTCATTTTACAAAAACAGGATAAAATAAGGAAACATGCCTATGAAAAATAAGAAAGCAAAAATACTGAAGTTGATGAAAGAGACTAGGTTCAGCGGGAGGTGGAAGCATGTTTTAACTATAGATGCCATTTGTTGGCTGACCTCATATTTAGTGACAGCAGACGTTATCTGAATTATAAGAACAGAAAATAAGACGTTCAAGTTCTGCTGCTTCATCATTTATGGAGAAGACACTTGATATGAAAAGTAAGGGAGTGACCATTCCTCAATTTCAGAATAACAGATTTACCCATCAGCAAATAAAGTCCATGGTCACTGCTACCCCACTTCCATTCTAGTGGAGTTCATCACTAATGAGACTGCAGAGTCAGCAGAGGGAAGGTTTTTACATCAACTAGTGGGGAGATGACTGAGTCCTTCCAGGGCTCAGACAGATTGGAGAGGTTCAAGGCCTAGTGTATCTAAGGCCTCGGTATAGGAAGAGAGCCAACAGGAAGCACAGATTTGGAGGTAGAATCATGTTTCACTCTTTGAGGCAGCAAATGACGTAACAATTTCAGCCATGTGGACCAAGAGTTTGAGACAGGGTGAAGATCTGAAGGTTAACATAAAAAATCTTGTTTTCGAAATTTTTCTTTTATTTATTTATTTATGTTTTACAGTAGGTCCTTATCTATTTTAAATATAGCAGTGTGTACATGTCAATTCCAAACTCCCAATCTATCACTCTCCCCCCCCCCAACCCCCTCCCACCTTTCTCCCCTGGTAAACATAAGTTCATTCTCTTAGTCTGTGAGTCTGTTTCTGTTTTGTAAACAAGTTTATTTGTTTTCCTAATTTTTAAATTCAGATGGCAGCAAGATGGCCACAGGGTGGACTTCAGGCAAAACTATGTTAACATGCATGCCAAAGTAATAGAGGTAGTCAAAAGATGTAAACAGTGAGGTCACCATTTGACCTGATCGAACTCTATGAAGTTTCATGAATACAAAAGTATCTTTCTGAGATCAGATCTTATTTTGATATTCTTCAGCATAGGAAGATACAACACCTGAGTAGATCTGTTTTTATGAAATGCAGCCCCTCTCTCTTGACATGTTTGCAAATCCTCCAGTGGGAAGAAAGTAGTAAAGGTATGAATTTTAAAACCCATAGAAGAATGATTAGAGAATCCAGTTCTGAATGGAATTCTTCATAAGCAATCAAAGCTTTAAAGGGATGCCAGCAAAAATAAAATACAAACATACATAAAATAAACTGGAGTAGAAATTCAGAATATCACAGAATAGTAGTAGTAGAGATATTGAGAAATCAACTTCAACCTTCTACTATATAAAGGGTTTTTTTGGTAATAATATTTCTCAGGGGCTTCCCTGGTGGTGCAGTGGTTGGGAACCAGCCTGCCAATGAAGGGGACACGGGTTCGAGCCCTGGTCCGGGAGGATTCCACATGCCGCGGAGCAACTAAGCCCAGGCGCCACAACTACTGAGCCTGCACTCTAAAGCCTGCGAGCCACAACTACTGAGCCCACGTGGCACAACTACTGAAGCCCGCTTGCCTACAGCCCGTGCTCTGCAACGGGGTAAGCTGCCACAATGGGAGGCCCATGCACTGCAGCGAGGAGTGGCCCCCGCTCACCACAACTAGAGAGAGCCCGCGCGCAGCAATGGAGACTCAACAAAGCAAAAGATAAATTAAATAAATAAATAAATAAATTTATTTAAAAAAAATAATAACAATAAGATTTCTCAGTAGTGGTTACCTGTCCTCTGCTTAAATACAAAATGACTAAAATCTTACTTCTTCACAAGGAAATCTATTCCACTTGGCAGAATAGCAAATGACATTTATAAAATAAGCACACATATACCTATAGATACGTATATACAGTTGACCCTTGAAAAACATGTGTTTGAACTGCACGGGTCCACTTATACTTGTATTTTTTCAACAGTAAGTAGTACAGTACTACATAATCCTTGGTTGGTTGAATCTGCAGATGCAGATACAGAGGAACCAACTACACAGAGGTGGATTTTTGACTTTGCTGAGGTTCAGGGCCCCTAACCCACACATTGTTCAAGGGTAGACTATATAGAGCTGTCTGTAGGTATCCACAGAGGATTGTTCCAGGACCCTCCGTGGGTACTGAAATCAATAGATGCTCAAGTCCCTTATATAAAAATGGTATAGTATTTGCATATAACCTACACACATGTTCCCATATACTTCAAATCATCTCTAGATTACCTAGAATAACTAATACTATGTAAGTGCTTTGTAAATAGTTGTAAATACAATGTAAATGCTATGCAAATCATTGCCAATGCTTTGGCAAATTCAAGTTTTGCTTTTTAGAACTTTCTGAAATTTTTAAAAAGTATTTTCTATCCACAGTTGATTGAATCCATGGATGCAGAACCCACAGATATGGAGAGCCAACAGGAACTGGAGATCATTCTTATTTTATTCTTATAATAACCTTCTGTGATTAGAAGGTAAAAATTATTATTATCCTTTCATTTTATAAATAAAGGTCTTGAGGTCCAGTAAGGATAAATGATTTGCCCATATTTACAAAGCTGGTAATTGATAGAGGTGATACTTGGAGTTAGGTCTCCTGGCTCAGAAGCTTGTTATTTCCATTATGTCATTAAAAAAAAAAAAAAAAAAGGTCATATTTTAAAAATCACTCAAACTGATTTGCTTATTTAAATGATGTTCTGTTTAAAATATAAACTACCTTAAATTCTTTGCTTTTCTTTAATCTCTCTTTTCTTTCTTTCTTCCTTTATCTCTTTTTTTGAATGAGACATGGTATAAACACACACACACACACACACACACACACACACACACACACACACAAATAATGTTCCTTTTCATAGAAAGCTACGATTTGCCTCCGTATAGCTTGCACCAATTTTCACCTTATAATCCTGTCAACAAAGAAAATCCTTTTATCTTTGTGTCATACACATAGTAGAAAGTTTGCTTCCTATGTTTTTATCCAAATATTGAAGATGGCCAAAGACAACCACCATCAATCAGTCCTTTTGTCATGATTCTTCAATCAACTGAAACAAAAATCTAGCTCATTATGGACCCATAATCTGTTCATAAGTCTATCAGGAGAAACCTGTCAAAACACAGATACTCAGAGTGAATGGCATTTCCCTGATGTACCAATATGGAATTTTATTTGTTTTAAAGAAATTGATTGACCATGTTACAGTGTGCTCCCAGGGGATCCAGGTTGGCTCCTAGTGATCACTGCTTGCTTTTCAAAATATTCTAGCATTTAGACTTTTGCTGTCATTGTTGCTGAGTTAATATTATTTTCCCCTTTTACTTATAACTAAGACAATATTGTATGTCACCAATACTGTGAAACAGTTTTTGTTTTCTACAGGTTTTCAGATGTTAGTAATAGTATTTCTACAATCATGCTATCAAGTTATTTTAGTGACCTAGGTTTCATACATATGAGTCTTATAGCCGAACTTGTTTATATTACTCTAATCATTTCTTCATATGCCTTGGGTCTTTAACATTGAAAAGGATATAAAAACAGAATTATGATAATTTTCCTTGATAAAAAATTGACATTTAATTTAAATCCTTATTCTTCTTTCAGTGGCCAGTTTCTCATCTTCACTAGGAATGCTAGTTAACAGATTACTAGATCTTTTGGTGACTGAGAATGAAAGAAAATAGAAATTTAGTCTGGAACTGAGATCACAAAGAATTGATTTTAATTTTTTAAGTTATTTCTCATTTAGCTAAGACAGTATTAATTTCTATTCTTTAATACAAGTAGAAAAAAGTGTTATAAGATTTTACTTTTTAGGGGCTATATGATAACAAAGATATAATAGAAACAAGAAATATTATGTCTCGCTTCTCTTACAAGGTAATTTTAGCTGTTGCATAATGATTAATTAAAAATAAAACATATTAACCAAACCAATTAAGAAAGCCATCATGTGATACTTATATATTATATCTGTCCACATCCTTGAAAACCTGGAAAATTTGGTTTTCTGAAATAAACTTCCCCAATTATTAGTGCATCAAATTAATTAGGTTCCTATTAAAGTGTGCTATGACCCAAGTTCACAATACTATTCACATTTATATTTTGTGTAAATTTTATGTACATATAAAAGGCACATGTATGCTTTTACTTTCTATATATAATTATAAATATATGTTGAAAAAATTAAAAATAAAATAAAAATCTATACAATATAGATTAAGTACATTTGTGACACAAATTGTTTACACATAACAGATTCTGTATAAATACATACTATTATTTTTAGAAGAACTGTATTTTGAATTGTTTTATTTTTATACAAGAATTAAGGCATTCATGCAAAAATATTTTTGTTTCCTAAACTATGACATTTATAAAATAATGTAGGAGTTTATTATTTTTTTTAATTTGAGCATATCATCATCTCATTTATAACATCATGCATTTCATCTGATTTACTCAACCATATTCAAAAACATAATGTCACTTTACCAGACCAACATCTTTGTTTAATAGGCAAGTAGGAATTATAACAATTTTGGAGTTGAAGCTATGGAGGCTAATTCCCAACTTTCTATAGACAATAGGTTTTGTGGAACTAAAGTCTAAATCTCTTGATGTTCAATCTAGAAATTTCTCTAATCTAGTAATATCCTATTGACTTTAGGCAGTTCCTTGTCATGGTGATGATATTAGATATTAGTTCATCAGATTACAGCCACAAAAGATACACAGAAGAATAGAGGTCAACAAGAAAGTCAAAGAAAAATCCATTCATCTGCTAAGTTAATGATTCAGCAACAGAAAATGCTGATCGTAAGATATGCTCACGCAATTGCACCATGAACATACACAAGAAGACAGCAATCTTTGGTTATCTCAAGATGAAGATCAGCCAGAAATTGGCAGCTGTATGTGGCTTAAACCCCATAAAATAAACAGCCCTGATGTAGATAGGGTAGAACAAGGTGTGACTGAAGAAACACAAAGATTAGATATAAGGAAACCAATTATTTTTCCCATTTAGTATTTTCACGTGTATTTTGGCTATTCATGACTTAGTACTGAACTGCATCACTTTCGTTGTTCTTTTGTTCCTAGAAAGGTAGCGTGGCAAACATTAGCATGTCTAAAGCACAACTTGAGAAAGGATGTTACTAACTTAGATAACTTCAAGATATAAACATTCAATATAGAAACGCATCATCAAAAATTATAAAGGAATAGATATTAATGCATTATTGTATGAGAAACTGGGTTGCATTTTCCCTCTGACCTAATACAAATAATGCCCTTGTGCATTATGGCAAGATGCACAAAAGGGAATTTGGGATTATTACAAAGCCTACTGTACATTCAAGTTGGAATTTCTCCAGGACTGAGTAATGAACCCTACACTGCAAATCTCAGGTAAGCATCATTGTTCAGTACGAATAATTACTCTGAGTCAAATGAATGTGAGTGATCTGCCCCTTGCCTCATTTCACAACAAAGTAGAACAGATCAGGTGAATATACCTGTTGCACAACAATCCTGCTCCCAAATCCCCAACTTAGCCCCTGAAAGCCCACAGCCACCGCTAGAGGGAGAAAGTCTCAGCAGTTCCCGGAAAGTATACCCCTTTTCTTACAGCTCCCTGCGAGGCTGAGCTCACTCTTCAGACAGTGGACATGCCTCACATCAGGAGCACTGAGTGACTCTTAGCTCTGTCAGAGCTGCTAATCTGTCAGAGGAAGGAGCATAATTTGTCTGGGCCCCTGTGACTGAAGCTTTGGGATTCTCCTAAAAAAAACCCCTATTTGACCTTCTCTAGAAAGCCATCCTCAAATAGAGTAGCTGCAACAGGGAATGTTCAAAGTATCTCCAGCCAAACCCCCTAATCCACCCTACTAATGATCAGAAGAGAATCAATCTCTTATTTTACTATGTCTTTTTCAACCACACATCCACAATCACTCCAGGGGTGGTTGATTTCACCACTAACATAACTTCCTTCATCCACGTCTCCTAATTTATTTCCTCTTTTATAAATAAATTTCTGCTCTGCTTGATTTATAGTATGACTATCCCTCTCTGTTCAATTCAGTGAGCAAATATTTATCTGAGCACCTGTAGGTACTAAGCTAAATTCTGGAATGGAAAGGTAAAGTAGATGAAACACCTGCCTTTGAAGGGCTGATAGTACATCTGAAGCAAGATACAAGTGAATATAATTTTTAAGTGTAGTAAATGCTACATTGAGGTATGCATATACTGCAGTTACCTCATTTCTGGGTATATTTTTGAAGGAAACAGAATTAGTATCTCAAAGAGACACCTGCACTTCCGTATTCTTTGCAGCATTATTCAAAACAGCCGAGATATGGAAACAACCTAAGCATTCACTAATGTATGAATGGATAAAGAAAGTATGAAACCTATACCTATATCTATATACACACAATGGAATATTATTCAGCTATAAAAAAGAAGAAAATCCTGCCATCTGTGACAATGTGAATAAACCTGGAGGACATTATGCTAAGTGAAATAAGCTAGGCAGAGAAAAATAAGTTCTGCATTATCTCACTTATATGCAGACTCTAAAAAAGTCAAAGTCAGAGAGGCAGAAAGTAGAATGGTGACTGTCAGGGGCTGGAGGGGTGGCAGAAGTGGGGAGATATTAGTCAAAGGGTACAAACTTTCAATCATAAGATGAGTAATTTCTGGGGATCTAAAGTACAGCATGGTGACTATGGTTAATAATGTCGTATTGTATATTTGAAGTTTGCTAGCAGAGTCGATTTTGGGTGTTCTCACCACACACACACGCAAAGATAACTATATGAGGTGACGGATATGTCAATTAGCTTGATTTTAGTAATCATTTCACAATTGGTACATATATCAAATCATCCTTCTGTACACCTTAAGTATACGAAATTTTATTTGTCAACTGTATCTCAGTTAAGCTGAAGGGGAGGTATGCAGAGAAGCTATCAGCAATAATAAATAAGGTATTTAGCCCACTTTGGGAAAATTACGGAAGATTACTTGAATTAGAGAGCACCAGAACTAACCTTGAGCCTTGAAAGAGCGGCAAAGAGGCAACCTAGCAAAGAAGTATGGTGGGAGGGGTGGAGAGGCGGAAGAGGTTCCAGGCAGAGAGAGCATCATGAAGAAACGTAAGAACCAGCATTGTGTGTGCACACACACTAGCATGCTCATGAGCGCCAACTGTAAGTGGTTCTGAACTAGTGGACCCAGTGAGGTAGCAGGTCATGGAGAGTTATCCATGCTAAGGAGTTCTGCCTTCATGTTGTAGATGATGAGAAGCCTTTGAAGGATCTGGTGACATTTCTAGATTGATACTGGAAAACAACACGTCTGGGATAGTCAGGTGAGCTCAGGTCCATGGTTCTGCGAACTACCTGGAGTCTGGAAGGTCTAAGTAGTGTCAATTCCTACTTCATTTCAGATGTTTGTCTTCATCTTTACCTCACAAAGCTGGACCAGGTTTTATGATCCTGAACTTATACAGCAAGAGTTTAAAAAGATGGGGCTCAGCACTCTGAGTTGCATCTCCATGTCACCCCTTGTTACAATAGCTTTGACACAGAGCTTCAGTTCTAGGGACTACATCCCTCTCTTTTACTCCTGGACCAAGTTACCTATCTTTGTAATACGTCTGAGGAATATCCCTTATTACTGAGTTCTCTGCCCTGTTCAAGCCAGCCCTTAAGACAAGGACTCTGTTTCTTCTCTGAGCCTCAGTCTTGAGGCTGAGTCTCTACGAGGAGCTGATAGAACTCCCTGTAACACTGCCTGCCTCCATGGGGAGCTCACGAAAAGCTGTTGACCTGTTATTTTCCCCTTACTGTGCTCTGCCCTTTTTCTTTGTGTACCATGTTGTACCTTCCTTGGCTCCGCCGCTCACCTGCTAAGAAAGCTTCATGAGACCTTGTCCTGCATGTCACACCAGAAACTCCCCAGGCACCTGCAGCAGGGCCTCTGCCATCTCAAGAGACAGGTCTAGATCTATTTCCAGTTCCTCCCAATTTAACACAATCAGTCCCAATTTTAGCCAAAAGTAACTTTTGTACAAATTAGAAAATAAAAGTTCTACCTTCCTGACAGAATTTGATATAATCTACAGTGTCTGCAATGGGTAGAATACCCTTTGAGCCTGTGCAAAGGAGAGCCTGCCAACTGAGACCACAACCTCACTGAAGCTAGTCGGGTCTCCAAGAGGGACAAATCATAGGAGACTAGCATAATTTTTTAGGGGGGTAAAAAATGGTATATCATGACCTCCTAGAGAAATGGAAATAAAAACAAAAATAAACAAATGGAACCTATTGAAACTTAAAAGCTTCTGCACAGCAAAGGAAACCATAAACAAGGCGAAAAGACAACCCTCAGAATGGGAGAAAATATTTACAAATGAAGCAACTGACAAAGGATTAATCTCCAAAATTTACAAGCAGCTCATGCAGCTCAATATCAAAAAAAAACAAAAAAACCCAATCCAATAATGGGCAGAAGACCTAAATAGACCTAAATTTCTCCAAAGAAGATATACAGATTGCCAACAAACACATGAAAGAACGCTCAACATCATTAATCATTAGAGAAATGCAAATCAAAACCACAGTGTGATATCATCTCACACTGGTCAGAATGGCCATCATCAAAATCTCTACCAACAGTAAATGCTGGAGAGGATGTGGAGAAAAGGGAACCCTCTTGCACCGTTGGTGGGAATGTAAATTGATACAGCCACTATGGAGAACAGTATGGAGGTTCCTTAAAAAACTAAAAATAGAACTACCATATGACCCAGCAATCCCACTACTGGACATATATCCTGAGAAAACCATAATTCAAAAAGAGTCATGTACCAGAATGTTCATTGCAGCTCTATTTACAATAGCCAGGACATGGAAGCAACCTAAGTGTCCATCGACAGACGAATGGATAAAGAAGATGTGGCACATATATACAATGGAATATTACTCAGCCATAAAAAGAAACGAAATTGAGCTATTTGTAATGAGGTAGATAGACCTAGAGTCTGTCATACAGAGTGAAGTAAGTCAGAAGGAGAAATACAAATACCATATGCTAACAAATACATATGGAATCTAAAAAAAAAAAAAAAAAAAGAAAGAAAAAATCGTTCTAAAGAACCTAGTGGCAGGACAGGAATAAAGACACAGGTGTAGAGAATGGACCTGAGGACACAGGGAGGGGGAGGGGGAACGGTAAGCTGGGAAGAAGTGAGAGATTGGCCTGGATTTATATATACTACCAAATGTAAAATAGATAGCTAGTGGGAAGCATTTACATAACACAGGGAGATCAGCTCAGTGTTTTGTGACCACCTAGAGGGGTGGGATAGGGAGGGTGGGAGGGAGACTCAAGAGGGAAGAGATATGGGGATATATGTATATGTATAGCTGATTCACTTTGTTATAAAGCAGAAACTAACTTACCATTGTAAAGCAAGTATACTCCAATAAAGATGTTAAAAAAAAAAAAGTTTCAGGAAGAGAGTCCTATTGCATTGAATGTCATTGATGTAGTGCCTGACATTGAGTAGATGATCAGTAGATATTTATTGACCACTGGCTAACTCATATTTCATTTTCTTTCCTTTCTTTGCTTTAAAAATAATATTTATTCATCATAGAAAATTTGGAAACATAAAAGCATGAGGAAGAAATTAAAAAATAGCTTACAATTTCAAAACAAAAAAAGGCATATCATGTTATAACATGAAAACCAAGAAGATAATTTTCAGCTCTTTATTTGGAATAAAGATCTCTGACATGAGAAATAGGAGACATGAATCTAGTTCTCAAATGGTCACTTGAATCTTTAGACAACCAACTAAATTTTTCTCCTGTCAGTTACATCTCTTTAAAGTGAGATGAGACTGCCTGATCTCCAAGGACTTTCCTCTTCTAAGTTTCTACAAATCTACCCTATAGTAATTAACAAATTCTGAAGCAAAGTGTTTTCTTCGGCGAAGGTTAATCACTCATTAACTTGAGATTATGTTTTGATTACAGGTGACTATAAAAATGTGTTCACTCATCCTGTACTCCTGATAACAAACTCAGCTATAAGATACATATGACTTTAAAGGACTTGAAAAGAAATGGCCATCTTAGACCAAATGGCCAAACTTAACCATAGAAATAAAAATAAAAAGCTTATTTTATTGTTTTCTAATTTTATAGAAGTTATTTCCTACTGTGAATATAATGATAATAATCTTATTAAGAGCTTACATTTTATAGTTTACAGAACACTTGGATACATAGTATCTCATTTGATCATAAAAATAGCTTGCATGCGTAGTAGGCCAAGTTAACTATCACTTTTACTTATTTAATAGATCAGACTATTTCAGGATGTTTAGATCTTGGTCTTCTGACTACAGTCAGCCCTCTGTATCCATGGATTCTGCATCCACGGATTCAAACCAACTGCAGATTGAAAATATTTGGAAGAAAAATTCCAGAAAGTTCCAAAAAGCAACGCTTGAATTTGCCAGAGCACTGGCAACTATTTACATAGCATTTACATTTTATTTACAACTTTTTACATAGCATTTACATTATATTAGGTATTATAAGTAATCTAGAGATGATTTAAAGTATACTAGAGCATGTGCATATGTTATATGCAAATACTATGCCATTTTATACAAGGGACTTGAGCATCTGCAGATTTTGGTATTGAGGGGGGTCTTGGAACCAATCTCCCACAGATACCATGGGACGACGCTACTTGTTGAACATTCTGAACTTATATCCTTGATAAAAATCCTTTATCTTTGACATAAACACTTGACTATTAGTTTCATGTAGACATCATCATGTAGAGTTGAAATGAATTCTACAAACAGCTAGCTAATATTTTGAAAATCATATTTGTGGCAGATATGACAACATAAGTACACAGAAGTAAGCCTGTTTGAATAAGACCAAAGATATTTTCCTTGACTAAATATAGTCTCTTTTCTCCCTTTAAAAAGAAAATCTAGAACTGTTTTGTATCTTTTGTGTCTTGCCTAACATAAATGAAAGAGCGAACACAAACAACAGGATTTAAAAAGTCAAGCTTTAATGCTATTTCAAGAGATATTATGTAAATTGGAACCACATTAAAATAATATGGATTATTTTAACATCCACTCCATTTTCCATGACATTGTAGGGATGAGATTGTGTGGTAAGGAAATGGATCTATGAGGATCTCTTTCCTCTCTCTCAATTGAATTTGCACATCTTTGCTGTTGAAATATTTCCCAAACCACACACATGACTATATTTTTTTACTACACGTCTAGTAAGTGCTGCCCTGAACATGGTTTGTAAAAGAGATTTTTCAACCAGTAAAGGAGCAGTTCTCAACTCAGTGTACATATCAGAATCATTTTTTAAATACCTATGTCCAAGCCCCACCCCAAACTAATTCAATCAGAATTTCTGAGAGTAGGGAATATGTGGCTTCATTGTTTTTTAAAAGACCTCCAGTAGAGTGTAGCATGCAGCCATGGTTGTGAACTCTCTACAGCAGCATTTCTCCAACTTTAATGTGCTTATGAATCATTTGGGATCTTGTTAAAATGCAGATTCTGATTTTGTAGGTCTGGGATAGGCCCTGAGATTTTGGAATTTAGCAAATGACTATATGATATGAAAGATGCTCATCTACAGAACACACTTGTAGCAGCAAGAGTTGGTGGTTCTCAAACTGTGGCTCGGTCCCGCAGCACCAGCATCATCTGAGAACTTGTTACAAATGTAGACTTCAGCACCTACCGGAGAACTGAATCAGAAACTCTGAAGGTAGGGGCCAGGTAATCTTCATTTTCACGAACACTCAAGGTAATTTGGATACACCTTCAAGTTTGAGAAACTCTGGTCTAAAGAAAAAGAGCCCCCTAAAGTCTAAACAACTGGCTACATGTAGTTGAAAACCACTAACACTTTATGCTTTATGTAGCAGTTTACAATTCACCAAAGTGAACTACTTTAACCTCTTGTGGGCTCTTTAAAACAATCCCATAGAGTAACTAAAATAGGTAATTTCATCATTTTTTAAATGAAACTGAAGTTCAAAATATTTAAGAGACATTCTCAAAGTCATGTAGCATGCAAGGATAGATCCAAAATTAGAGCCTAGCTTTGCTGAGTTGTACAAAGTAACAGGCAGGATATTCACAGGAGAACAGGGCCAATGGCCATAAACTGTGGCCTGAAAGGGCAGGCTCTCTTGGGCTCAGGTGATGACAGTGAGGGGTACCAGCACACAATCAGGCAACCTCCTACCAGGTGAGTCACAGACATTTGTACTTGGAGCTCCCAAAGACTACAGCAAAATGCACTAATCCTTCTTCTGCCTGAGTCTGCTGTGATGTGGAACCAGCCTCAAGAAACACAAATGTTTAACCCTCACCAACTGATTTAGTGGATGAGTCAGTCATTTTTGGTTGTTCACACTCCACGATTCTAAAAATAATTCATTTGAAGTCAAATTACCTAGAACAACCACCTTAACACGTGTTGTATGTATGTGTTTCATTCTTAGAGACACACAAATTACCACAGTTTGTATTTGTCACATGAGATTTGTCTGCTGTGTTCCTCAGGACATAAATGAACAGCAAGTGACATTAAGTGCATAAACATCCTTTTAAAAACGTATACAATCTGCCATATTCTTAGACAAGATATAGCACACTTTACTCCATTATTTACCACGTATATTTGATAAAGGACTTAATGGGCAATGAACAGTCCTTAAAGTATCATAATAACCTAAATAAATTTTGATTACCTTTAGTGAGTTAACTACAGAAAAAGAAAACTTCATAACTGTCTCAAACTCTCCCTATAGACCCATGCCCACAAAGTTTGTTTTCAAATAATGAATAATTATAAGTGGTAGAAAAATCACATACTGTGTCAGGAGTTTGTTTGATTGTTGACAGTTTCTTTGTGAATGTAGGCGTGCCAGATGCTTTAAAGAAGAGAAGCCATTTTTCTCTTAAAAGTTGCACAAAATTTTTACATTTTACTGTCAAATAATCACATCTTTTTAATGTTTTTGCTTTTTCTCCTACTGTAGAAACAAACAAGGAAATAAAAGACCAAAGATTTTGAAAAACTAAAAATTTAACTATTTTAAACTTAGGTACTTAGTTTCTTATACCTAACACTTATTAGGTACATTTACATCTAAATGGTAAAAATGTTATCACCATAAAAGGTATTATAATATCCTGAAAACATCAAATAGGGTCAGAATTGTGAAATAAATGCAACTTCAATGCCCCCAATTTTAAATATTTAAAGTCACAACACTAGTGTGGACCCTCTGATTTTACCACATATGCAGTTACGCAATATGTCCAGATATGCAGGTATATATAATTTTTGGAGTTACCTTATGAGCAGATATATTGGGATTGATTATTTTATAATGATCTTTCCAGACATATGCTGCTAATATTGAAAATATAGTTAGTGGGACTATTAAAAATGAAATTTTAAAGGTCAGATTGGAAGACTATTTTCACTTTTCCCTTAATCTATCACAAGAGTTACATGGTTTCAAGCTGCCAAGATTAACCAGGAAGTGAATCCCTATGGGAGCCTGGGTACAAGGATAAAGGGTTGGAAGGACTAGTGCTAGAAACTTATCCAGTAATTGATGAACTACTACACTTGTGCGGGGGTGTCAGTGAGGCAGGTGGGCTCTGTTCAGAAGAGCAACTGAGACTTCCACACAAGTAAAGTCCTGTGGGTAACTGTGTCTCATACTTTACTCTGCAAACAAATGGAAATGAAGATTCTGGTTCAGTAGGATTTAGGAAGGCACTCCAGGAGCTGCTGCGGCTGCCACTGGTCTGTGAATCACACTTTGATCCCTTGCCTTTGAGATGGAAGATAGTACTGTGGTTTCCTTTAACTCTTAAAGGATCTCATAAAGGTGCTCATAAAGATCTAGAATCCCTTCTGGGAAACAACAGGCTTAGGTTGGTATACATGAGATTATCTTTCTTTCCACCTAGTTTTATCACCTTCATTCTAGAGTCTTTCTTTTCTTTCTTCCAAAAGATAGAAATTACAGAGCAAGACCCCAAGACTAGTATATACTGTCCTATCAAGATACACATTTACATCAAAGATCATAATTATACAAAAGTAAGCATCAATTCCCCCCAAAAAACACTTGTTTCATGGAAGTAAGGCAGTAAAGGTAAATGTTTTGGGGACAGTCGGCCAAACTTCTGTCACTGGACCACCAGAATTACAAACCTCCCTTCTTTCCTGTTGCCATTTCAGATCATTCAGGGCCACAGACTCACTGAGACAGGATTTTTTTTCCCCTTGCCAATTTCACTTTCTCAGTGCCAAACACCTACTGTGGCTTCCAACGAATCAAGTTCTCCTTCCTCTCCTCCCCTGGAAGCTCATGCTCCCAGTAAAATGTCAAAAATAAAGTGGAAGCAAGGCTTTCCCAGGCTAGACTTGTAAACAGAAAGCAAGAGTGCCAATCTTCACCAGCAAACTGACCCACAAAGCTTACTGGATTCAGTTAAAGAGACTGAGAAGAAGGTCAGCTACGAAAAACAAAGGGAACTCTCTCCATAGTTACTTCTGATAGAGCTCCACCAACCCAGAAATAAAGCCTTGTCCAAGGCAAAGGAAACAAAAAAGAGGGCACATTAGGTGAGGTCTGGGAAAGCAATGGGCTCTCACAGGTGACTTCTCTGCATGCTCTGTTTGTCTATCTTCTCTTTCCCAGGGAATGACTGCTTCTATATTTATTCTCTGTGCTCACTACCCACCCCATTTCCATACTGCAATGTCTACTAAAGTGTAATGCTTAAAAACTCCATTTCTTTTGAGCCATAGACACACAGAAGCACATCTATATCATATATAGATATTTATGTAGTAAGACTGCCTCTCATAGACATAGAGTTGTATGCATACAATGTACGAAAATATAAGAATACCTTCTTTCTTCTAAATTAACATTTACATGCTTATCTAACTCTTTGATAACTATAGCTTAAGATAGAGGTGATGCTGACTTAGAAAGACCTTACAAAGTTCATTTCATGGACATTAACATAAAAACTTATACACCCAGAGTATTCACTTTTCCCATATTCATTCTTATAATTCAGTGAAAACAAATCTTGCTAAGAATAGCATAAATTTATATAGAGTGCTTCACTTGTAAAGGGTTAATGACATTAGGGAATATGAATGCTAGCAGTTGACATGGCATGCTTATGTGTTTGCGAAAATATTTTCTGCATCATGTCCAAATCCCTCTGCAAACAGATAAATTACTCTATAAATCTTATTACTCCATGTGGATAAATCACACATGCAGGTTTCACAGGGCTGGAGAGAGCTAGAAGGGAAAATATGCTTCGGATGGTAGGATCTTTGGGATTCATAATCACGCAATGCTCAGGAAATGAAGACAGGAGCACTTACACATTAGGATTTTCTTAGTTTTTATACTCCGCAGCAACATACACACACCACAACACACAACCCACACATCCCTCTCTAACAAGGCAAGAGATCCCAAAGCAGGACACTGTGACAGCCAACCAAATTTATTTCTGAGAAAAGGAAAGAAAACTTTGCTGCTGTAGGCAGCTCTGCTATAGAACGGCTCCCCGATGCCCCAGGGTTTATGCACTATCAGCTCCTTGCACACAGATTAGATGCTTCTTTTCTATCAGATACTGCTTTTTATTGCCACAACGAACAATATTAGCCAGACAGACAGACTGACACTAGGTCATTTCATTTGGATGAAATGAGATTTTAAAAGATCTCCAAGGAGAACATTTTCTTTCATTATTCATTTATTTATTTATTTATTTATTTTTTTATTTATTTTATTTATTTTTAGTATCTGATAGAAATTCAAGGAAAGCTATAAAAAAGGACAAGGAGTATATGCAGTGGATGGCGAGGGGAAAGAGAGAAAAGAAACACAGGAAAACAGGCTAGCAGCTCTTTAGAAACAGAATTATGGCTAGGTTCCATCTGAGTTTCTCCAGCTCACTGTCCCTTACAGGGGTCAAACTCCAAGGACTTGGGACTCTTCCTTTCCAAATTTCAATCCCAAATTATATTTCGGAGTTTGACAGAGCTGCATAGAGATAAGACGCTGAGGTCAATAATCAATTTGAAATATCCATTTAATGCCAGGTTAATTCTTTCCTAACCTCTGTGCTTAACACTCCTATTCTTAAATATTAGCAATTCGGCAAGTTCCTTTTTTTTTTTTTTCCTTCTGTTCATTCTTGTGTTGATTTCTAAACACATTCCAGAAAAGGCTCAGTAATCAACCAAAGTTCTAAGATTGATTTATTGTCCTCCATGTCAATTAGAAGATCCTTACGGAAAGTCTCCTATCCAAACTATTGCTGGGGCAGAGCGAGAGCCTTTCCGTACGTATCCACATGTACAAACACACATACACCACGGAGAATGCAATACTGTGTACCACTCTCTGAGCGCCATAATTCAACAAACTCTTCTTTCTCAGTTAAGCAACCCCAACAAAACTCTTAAGTACAAAGCATCTGCAATCACAAAAGCAAAAATACTGCCCGAAAGTCACTAACACCATGGATGAAATTAGCCTTTCTCAGCAAGAGAAGCAAGATCCTAGGAACGAAACAACATTTAACCAACCCTGCTGATCCTTGACAGTGACCAGAATCCCCTTGAAATTTGCTGGCAGATACCTCGACCAGTCTGTAAAAGGCGCGCACACACACACACACACGCACACACACAGCACAAGCCTGCAGCATCAGGAGCTGGAGTTCATGGAGAACACACACACTCTTAAGCGCCACAGAAAAGTTGCCCGAAAGCCCTACCTGAGGATGGCCGTGTCCCCCTGCCTCACGGTGATGTTGTCGGTGCCTCGGTTAAAATCCACGCTGCGAACGGGCAGTCCTGTGGGAAGAAGGCAGAGCAATCTCAGTAGGACCAGCGGCAACTGTTTCCGATCAGGCTGAACTCTGGCGACCATGGTGGCCACGCCGAGGTGCGGGTCGCGGGCTACTCTGGAGGACGTGCGTGGGCCTGCTGCTCGCCGAGAGGGCTTTACAAACGGAGGGCTTTCATCCACGGCAAAGGCGTAACGGGCTTTGCCAATCTGTGGTCCTTTCCACTTTGCCTCTCTCTTTCCCTCGCTCAGTCTCTTTTGCCTCTAAGACTCAACAAAGCCCTCAGAAACCCGAGAAGAGGTGGGGAAAAGTCAAAGAAACAAAATTTGAAAGGAGAGAGTACAAAATATAAAACCCTCTAGAAAAGATGAAGAGAAGGCGGCCAAAAAGAAGGTGTTCTCTGGTCTCTCTGTGGCTGGATGCTCCTTTGCCAGCGTCTGAGCTGAGCCTCTTGCCTCCGTAACCCACTTTCCCGGTGGGCGAGGGAGCCGGCACCCAGCCTGCCAGCGAGTGTAAAGAAACCCACACAGCAGCGGCAGCAGCCCAGAGTCTCCCTCCCCCTCCTCCCCTTCCTGTTTCTCCCTCCAGTCCCTCCCTCCCGCCCTCCCTCCGCTTGGCACCTCCCCCGCCCGCCGCGGATTCCAACAGCCCCTCGGAGTCATCCCCTCTGCCCTCCCCTCAGCGTGGCCCCTCGCTTTCCACAACTGCCCCCTTCAGCAGCCGCCAGCCTCAGTGAAAGCCTGATGCGCCTTTAGGTTGTCAGGACAACAGCTCCATCTGAGGCCTGGCTGATTTCCTTAAGAAGAGGGAATGGAGCTTGGAGGTACCGTGCAAGAGAAAGGGGAAAAGGAGAGGGACTCAAGCTCTAAAACAACAGGAGAAAGAGTCCAGGGAAGGAGAGGCAAAGAGTGAGAAAGAAGGAAAAGGGAGAAAAGAAGAGAACACCAAGGCAAACCTTGACAGATGGAGGGAGTGAAACAGAGAAGGACAGGAAAGCCTGAGGGAGTGAAACAGAGAAGGACAGGAAAGCCTGAGGGGTGGAGGGGGACCAGTGCTGAAAGATGGGATGAGGAATGCAAAACAGAAGAAACTTGACAGTGGAGTCTAAGATGAAAAGCCAAAGTCGATTTCAAAACTAAATATTTCTCCAACTGTCTTTTCATACCCACGTCTTGTTCATTCTTTCCTCTCTCTTTCACGGGATTAATAAGGTTTATTTTCTCTCCTTCCTTTATCCCCTCCCCCTCTTGGAGCCCCCTTATGAAAGATGGATTGGACACAATGCTGGTATTGAGTGGTCTGAAGTGTGAATGCTTGGTTTGTCTTTTCCAAGTGCCAGCCTCAGCAGCTGATCCCTGATCCCTAAATCAACTTCACTCTCCAGGAAACCCTTACTCAGTCCCACACATGAGGAATGGTATTAAGGATTATTGTTTCAATGGCACGTTGCCGTTGCTTCCCAAATTTTTACTGACACTTGCTTCTCAAAATGCAAGGAAGGAGATTTGTATATCAGAAAGCTTGTCACTTACAGGGTGACACTGAGGCTGCATACAGCACTGCAGTGAATGGAAGACAGGTTACCATCATTTGTCATTCCTTCTACTCCATGAGTCAATCCAAGTGATAAGGGCCATCAGGGGCCTAGGGTGTTAGTCACTCATGTGAGAGCCCCCAACGATTAGACCTCTCCCTCAGAACCCATGCTGAGCATAAAAGATGGAAATGGACCAACCCAAAACTTTTTGTTTCCTTTCATTTTATTTACTGGAATAGTTAAGGCATTCACATGGTACGAAAATCAAGTGATACAGAATGCTGTAGAGTGAATTGTAGTTATCTGTCCTATCCCTGTCTTTTTTTTTTTTTTTTTTTTGCAGTACGCGGGCCTCTCACTGCTGTGGCCTCTCCCGTTGCGGAGCACAGGCTCCGGACGCGCAGGCTCAGCGGCCATGGCTCACGGGCCCAGCCGCTCCGCGGCATGTGGGATCCTCCCGGACCGGGCCACGAACCCGTGTCCCCTGCATCGGCAGGCGGACTCTCAACCACTGCGCCACCAGGGAAGCCCCCTATCCCTGTCTTTAGGCAACCCATTTCTCCTATTTGGCAGCAGCAAATATTTCCAGGTTCTTACACATCTTTCCCTAAATATTCCATGTCCATACAAGTAAATGCACAAATACACATACACACACGCACATATTATGCTCACCTCTCTTATTTACACAAATGATTAGCTAAGGACATTTGAAAAAAAGGCATATGTTTAGGAATCGTCATCAAACTCCACCAGAGTATAAGCCTAAGGAGGCTCTTACTGTGCTGACACCTACCTTGCCCACACCAGAATATTCAAAGTATTTATCTGCTACGTTTTATCAACTTAAAAGGTAGATTCACTCTTACAGATTATGTGAGGAAAGGAAGGAAGACCTTTTGTTTTCTTAAGAAAAGAACTTGAAGGATTGGAATCCAAACTGTCACAAATTCAAGATTGGTGGAGTTCAATTAATTTTGTTTTTACTACGCATTAAATTTATATAAATCAAGTTGTTTTATATTGAGGGTAATAAAGAGTCCCAGATAATAAATCAATAATGTTTTACCACTAATTTGTAACTGAGCTGTTTAAAACTCGGGACCCATTTTGCCAAAGGGAAAAAAAAATGGTTAAGTGCTGGTTGAACAACAAAACACATAATTCTGGGGTTCCCAGTATCAATGGGAAAATGAGCTTCGAGTGCCAAATGGAGATGGGAGGATTACATAACTCTATGCCGAGAGTGCAAGGAAAAGAGCACCCATCCCCACCCACTGCTGCCAACAAGCTTCACAATCCCTGGCAGGATTCTTCTGAGCTTTTAGAAATGAAGGGTTGGCTTAGACAAAGGTTTAAATATAACATTTTTTTGGGTGGGTGGTGTTTGTCCCATGTTAGGAGGAAGAAAGAAAAAAAGGACCGGGGCTACTAGAACATCTGTTTCCTCTGATGATGGCAGGTGAATGACATGACCCTGCAAGGAGAACTAGATACTGAGGGGAAGGATCAGATATATCAAGGGTGTGAAAATTCTCTTGCATCAGCGGACTATACTTTGAATGAAGAAAGAAGGAGGTTTTTCCAGGGCAAGGAGAAAGTATGGTGGGGTGGTAGCATATTGTTTGCGGTAGATGCCTAGACATGGTTGTTGACTACTGCCTATACCTGTAATCTCAAGTTACCTGTAAGACTTGTCCGGTCCTCGGTCAAAGCATAAAGTTTAACATATTGGTGTACAAAATAATTCACACCAAAGTAATAGGAATGTGAAATCTGTAGCAAATCAATCAGATCTGGAGTTTGTCTCCATAATCACTCTGAGAAAAGGATGTATAAAGTTAACCAGGATTATAATCAGAATTGTAATAGACCAATGCCTAACTTACTTAAGAGGATAAAATCATAAGTACATATTTATATAGAAAAAGATCACATAATGCAATTAAAGTTTTTTTTTCTTTTTAATAATTTCATTAGATAAAGTCCATTTCTTGGCAACTTTTATTGAACTAAACTGACTTACTGTGTGCGCTGGAAGTAAAACGCAAAAAAGAAGACGACATTTTTAGGGACTTCCATGGTGGTCCAGGGGGTAAGACTCTGCACTCCCAATGCAGGAGGCCCGGGTTCGATCCCTGGTTAGGGAACTAGATCCCACATGCATGCCGCAACTAAGAGTTCGCGTGCCACCAGCTGAAAGATTCCCACATGCCACAACTAAGACCCAGTGCAACCTAAATAAATAAATATTTATTCTCTAATTTCTAATTCTAAATTCTCTAATTTAGATCATTGGATAATTCAGATTGAATTTCTGAACAATTTCAAAATCATGAAGTTTATCGTGTAAGTTATTTAATATTTATCATTTATGTCCAGATGGCAATTCAGTACCACTTTCTAACCCAACCCTTAGCTTAGCGGGAGCATTCTATAATTGATGAATATAGGAACAGAAGAACGACTGAATGTCCACGCCTACTCAAGTGGTTAATCTCATCATTTACACGATAATAAATCTATTTGTGGGTATACTATAAACTTTTGTTTCAACTTTATGTTCTCTCAGAGTCTTTTCCCTTTTCACTCCCTCATGGACCCCTTCTGGTTTTCTTTCCTCTGTGATCTCTCACTGAGATTAATACATTCTAACAAATCCAATAGTCTATACATATCGATCTCATCCTAACGGTCACTCCCCCAAATCTACTCCAATATTAATTCCTCTGCTTGCTTTCCTAAGAAATGTCGAGTAGGAAACAAATAGGTGTTACTGAAATTTATTCAAGCTATTTTATATACGCTCTTCCAAAATGGCTGGCGAAAATGAACATTCTTTCAGGTTATTTGTGAGGCAAGTATGGCTGTTAGCCATATGAAACAGCCATCATCACCCAAGTAAGATGATCTTAGCTACTACTTTAAAATAACATAGTGCCTTTCTAAAAAAAGCTTTAGAAGATTCTGGCACTCTCCAGGGACAAATGCTGCAGCAAAACCAAAAACTGGCTAATGTCTGAGCACCCTAAGAAGCATGAAAGGTTTATTCTTCTGTTTAGCTTTGTAAGGTAATAGGCTCACAGGAAATCCAGATGCAGCCTGGAATGTACAACTAATTTAGCTACATTGGTTGCATTTTATGCTAAACGTGTCTATAATATCATTAATATACCATTCTACATTTCTACAGTTGTAAGGTCTTAATCATAATAACGCCATGCCTGTACTTTACTCACATAAGTGAAATTAGCATTTCCATATGAACTAGAAATGCATAATTGTCAATACTTCTCCTTAGGATTCCTGCTACGACATTCTCAATGATTTCATCATAATTTAGCAATATTCAAGTATGTCGGTTTATGCTCATAACAATGGTATTATCTTGTGTGAACTTCCTTTGGAACTCAGCTCCTTTGAATACAATAGCTTCATTCGCACGTGTCTCACTGCCTAACAAAATCAATCAGCTTCAAGTCAGTTAAATATTGTTCAAATCTTTAACTATAGAAACCTCAGTGATGTAAAGCATTTAATCCATACTCTGCACAATTAAAAATCACTCTTACATGGTTTGCTTTTAGTTCACGCCTTTGTAGTTCATTGTTATCATATTGGTCTTCTGCTTCTTTTTGTACTCATTCTGTTTTGGTATGTATCAATGCTTGGGTTTGCCCAAGTTTTAACAAGGTCTTTGAGATTCTTGAGCAGCTGCCTGGGTCCTCCCCCAGCAACAAACTTACTCTCATAGATATGCCATTATCTCATAGACACGTACTCGCTGGCCCATGGACCTTCCTCTTTTTTAGACTGCCCACTCTGCCACCATGTAC
This sequence comes from Globicephala melas, assembly GCF_963455315.2. Lineage (NCBI taxonomy): Eukaryota > Metazoa > Chordata > Mammalia > Artiodactyla > Delphinidae > Globicephala > Globicephala melas. The sequence goes on from NC_083317.1 coordinate 62,311,710, forward strand.
AAGGAGGTGGCAGTTGCCAAGTAATGCTGCATCTTCTCTTTTTGATCTAGGCCTCACATATGGGAAGAGCACTGCAACATCTGCAAAGATGGCGGTAGCAGCACCTTCAGTATAGCAAGATGTTAGCGCAAGCAGGTAATCAGGCAATTATATCCTCTATTTGTGGTTGCTGTAATGACTTGGATTCCTACAATCAGAAAATAGGCCAAGGAAAAATGAGGAGGAGTGGAGGCAGATGTGCAATTCCATATACTGATATGCCCACTAAGTTTATGATTCATTCATTCACTCAATACGCTTTTAATGATACGGTAGTGAATCAAGACAGACCAAGATTCTGTTTTCACAGAACTTACAAGCTCGATGCAGAGATAGATGCTAAAAAAGTAGATACATATTAACGTTATTTTGGAGAGTAAATGCCATGAAGAAAAATACGTGTGATAGAGAGAAAATGGCCTGGAGGTGTGGTGAGGGGAACATATGGTCTGAAATGTAAAGAGTCAGCCACGCAAAATCAGCAAAATGACCTTTCCAGATAAAAGAAATGGCATGTGCGAAGGCCCTGAGGCAGGAATGGGTGTGTCATACACCAGGAATCAAAACGAGAGCAATAAAATTGGCGCATGTGGTCTGTGTGTATGTTGTGGGGATAGCTGAAAAAGCAGGTGAGATTAGACACTGGGGAGGGATCATAATGAAGAGATCCCAGGGTAAGAAATTTAGGTTTTTATTCTAGTGACTTGATTGGTCAGTAAAAGATTTTAAGCAAGGGATTGACATGATCTGATTTACATTTTAGAAAGATTGCTCTGAATACCATATGGAAGAAGGACTGTAGAAGGACAATAGTGGAAGCAAGGAGACAAAGAGAAGGAAATCTTAGTCATCCAGTGGCAACTGGCTTGGCCTGGTGGGGGGAGCAACAGGAATGGAGAGAAGATTGAGTTACCTCGTATTGCTCATGATGAGAAGACCCTCCCCAAAGAGGCTACGTTCTGTCACAAGTGATCGATGTTTTTCACATACCAGCATTCTCTCTTACTGTACTAGTTCAGTACAGTTCCTTGCAGGAAACTGCCACTCATCCATCCAATAATACCTGACAGAATGCCAAGTCGACTGTCATTTTACCAGCTAGTGAGAAAAAATAAACAAATAAAAACTGTGTCCCAGTTGGTGCTTTTCTTCAGGTATAAACTTTGCTTACCCTTAAATGGTTATTACATGTTAATTAAGAGTCAGTATAAGAAAGTGTTTTGTTACAGATTAAGAAGTGCCTAACAAGATGGGCAGACACTGTTTAACTGCTCAACTTTACTAAATATTCTCTTACATATCTAATATCTCTGTTTATTTTGCAGGCAATAGCTATCCAGCTAAATCTAAATGGAATGCCTAGTTAAATACCTTGAGGCTATAAATCATGTAAATAACACTAATATGTTTTCTCAAGAGTTTACTGACAATATTGAGCTGCAGGGCAAATCTAGTGTTAGGCATTACATTATTCAAAGGGTCCCAGAAGTTTGCCTGCTTAAAGGTATCTTTCTTTACTGTCTGTAAATCACATTCTCAGTCCTCTCTGCTTTTAGTAGTGAATGTAGGAGCACTGCCTCTGCAAGAGGAAGAGGATTCACAAGATGTGTCTCATCAGTCATGTTATCATGTACAAAACAATTCATTAAAATAATATTTTTGAGGCCTACCATATGACAGGCATTGTGCTAAGCTATGGGGAAATAATAACGTACAGAATTGACACCCTACCCCCTTGCAATCTAATGAAGGGTATGAAAGCCCCCCGTAGAGCAGGGCCAAACAACATCATTGTACACTTATAAGGCAGGCCTTTCAAACTTGCTCTCCACTGTAAAACAGGACCAAAATTAATCACCACATATGCCCAATCCTCTCTGGTGCTGAGAAATACTGCATAATAATAATAACATTCAGGAACCCAGGAACTCACAACCAAGATAGAGAAGGAAAGTGAATACACACCGAACAGAGAATAATATGGACCAGGGAGTAATTGATAGCTAAGCTATCAGGGAGCAGAATCAAAACACAATGATGGTTCAGAAAAGGTGATCAAGAAGGAGCCTTCTTGGAGAAAAATGGAATTTTAAGTAACCCTTGCCCTTGACAGATATATAAGAGGAGGATGGAGGAAGCAACATCTTATGCCTGGCCATGAGAACCAGCGTGAAACAAAGCACAGAGCTGGAGGAAGACGCATCTGACTAGCATGGAAGAGGAGAGAGAGAAGGTTGCAGAGAGACGCTGCATCAGGAAGAATCCTGAAGGCCTGAATGAAGACTCACACATCATCTCATCATCTCATACTTAGAAGGCTACTTTAGATTGTGGAGGAGTGAGATGAGACACTGACAGCTTAGAGAGATTATTTTGGCAATGGGAAATTAGAGGTCAGAAGGAAGATGAAGTAGAGAAACTAGTTAGGAGACTACTAAAGTTGTTGGTGACATGATGAGAAAGGGACGAACGTTATCGATTATATACACTATTGCTTTCTAATAATGGTGAGGAATGAATTCCTTCCCTCAGAGACTTTACATTAGTGGGAAAGGTAAGTTGTAGGAAACTATGTGGGGCTAGAAATGGAAAAAAGTTAGAATGAAAAATAACTGGTTTTTGTAAGTTGGGGTCAGTGAGGGTCTTGACAGGCACGATAATGAGTGTGGCTTTATTCTATGTGCAAAAGAGAGCCATTGAAAGCTTTGAGTAAGCGAGTGACATAATCAGGCCAGTGTTTTAAGAAGGTGACTAGCCAGCAATGGAGTCGAAGATGGACGGGGACAAGTCAAGGTCAGGAAGACCAGTTATAAAGTTTCTGAAACAGAACAGGCAAGAGAGGATAAAAGCAGGCCACAGGGCAATGACAGTAGAAAGAGAAGAAAGGTGAAGACTTTTAGAGGAATTTCACAGGAGACTGATGGGATTTGTCAACTAATTGGATATGGAAGTTGAAAAAGGACAGGAAAAAGATGCCTCTACTTTTTTTGTTGTTGTTGTTCAAAGTCCAAGCTGATAAAATGGGAAAGTTGAGTTAAAAAGCCAGTTTGGGAGGAAATTTAGAAATTCTACTTTTAGAATTCTGGATTGGTTCCTAAACTGGTACTCAAATAGCCTGTACCTCCAGATGGACATGCTCAGGAAGCTGTCACAGGAATGACATTCTTCACAAAGAGGGCTATCTCTGAGCTGTGTAATAAACTAAGCCCCCAAATCAAGATTCCCACCCCCCCCATATTTTTCCTTGTGTTTTCTTTTTCTCACTTGTTTTTGTAACTTAAATATATAAATATAGCACTAAGTGACATATTTTCTAATAATATGAATCTCATTTTGATTTTTAAAAACATGTACACATAGCAGTTAACTGATTCTGTTTTAAGAAGAAACACAATCTGAACTTGTCTCCCTCTGCTGGTTGCACATTGAGGTATCATGGGTCTTTTTAAACCAGAGTAATAGCAGAAAGAAAAATATCTGATAATAATTTGCAACGCACAAGTATGGGACTTTGACGTCCACAATGTGTAGTGACACACATAATTTTATACTTTATTTTTACTGCGCCATGAGATATACAGTACAAGTATCATTACTCCACTTGTCAGAAAAAATTTTGAGATTTCAAGCCATTAAGCTCTCATATGAAATTAGAGCTATTAAAGGAAAATCAGGAAGCATATGTAATTAGAATAATTGTATAATGTTATAGCTGCAACAGACCCAGAAGATCTTCTTGCACAGTCCCCCCATTTTGCAGCTGAAATACAGAAACTTAGAATTTACACGGTTATTCAGGATCACTGAGATTAGTATTCAAGACAGCACAACTCTCAAAAAGTGCTCTTTCTATTGTACCATGCTGCCTGACTAATAATGTCAGGATGTTAATCCTTTACATCATAGCTGAAACATGTACACGAGTAGACTAGATTAGAAATGCCTATTCCTCTAAGGCTAGACATTATACATTGCATCCAAGCAATCCACATCTATGTTAAACTTATAAGCAAGTAAGAAACAAAAATAAAAGCAATGTACATCAGTTGGACAAACAGAAAATAAGGCAAAGACCAATCCTCGATTAGCTGTTTGAATAGATTTGTGCTCTGTCCAGTCTGGGGCTCTAGAACCATAGGAAAGGCTTGAGATGATTTTTTAGGAATGCCAGAGTATTACAGATTGTGTCAGCAGAAGAGCTGGGGTGGAATTCCTTCCCCAATGACTTCCTGGAGCACTGTCTTCTTCCTCTCTATATGCCTTCCATAGACAGTGTACTACAGCTCTCTGGCTATTCACCTGACATCCTACTCGCCAAACTTCTCTCCATTCCTAATGGATATTCCCATTCTCTCTTGGCAGAAAAGAAAAAAGCTAATTAAAATAATTTATATTTGTGTGGAAGTGACTGATAAATTCCAACCTCTGAAGGGATATTATACAATGGGAGTTTCCTGAACTCTAATAGGTGAAATAGGTAGAGAAGATATTTTTGAATGGGAGAGTACTTTCATAACTCTTGTTTCTTACTGGCAAGAGATAAAGACCTTTGGGCCAACAAGTGTGAAAATACCTTAAGAGATCTAAAATTAAAAAAAAAAAAAATCTACATGATCTTAACCCATTAAATCATAATATCTCTCCACACAGAAGAAAACTTCGTTTAGACCATCAATTCAACACACTGTGCCTATTAAAAAAAAGTTTTTAGACAGGTAATAGATATTGGTGAGGAACAGAGAAATAACAATATAGCAAACTTTTATATAATACACATATACAGATATAAGCAAATATAAACAATTCCAAAATGTAGACAATTTCCAACACACGTGGTAAATATTCCCAATACCCCATCCAACAATTTATCAGATAAAATTTTCACACTTTTGTTTTCAGTAGCAAAATCAAAATGAGAGTCTTTTTTTTCTTTAGTGGTGCTCTCTTTTTCTACTGCAAGAAAGCATGACAGAGTATTGATCGTAGGATGGAATCAGGTTGGTAAGTGGCTAGAGAAACCTTTTGTGCTGTTTGGAAGCACTGAGAATGGCTGATACCAGTAATATTCACTGTTTCAGGAAAAAGAGATTATAGGTAGAGCTTTGATCGAGGCAATAGCTAGCCTGGATATAAGGACCAGGCTGTTTTGGTGGGTAGGAGGGTAGAGAAAAGGATAAGCAGGTGTGAATATTTGGACTGTGACAGCCCTAAGTGAAGAAGAGGGAATGTGAGCCAACATAGGCATCAGAGAAGAAAATGTGTAAGGAAGTAAAGGGAAACTTGCAATGTGATAAATTATCTCTTAAAATAGGACATTTTGACAAAGCGAGAGAGAGGCATGGCCATATATACACTACCAAACGTAAAATAGATAGCTAGTGGGAAGCAGCCGCATAGCACAGGGAGATCAGCTCGGTGCTTTGTGACCACCTAGAGGGTGGGATAGGGAGGGTGGGAGGGAGGGAGACGCAAGAGGGAAAAGATATGGGAACATATGTATATGTATGGCTGATTCACTTTGTTATAAAGTAGAAACTAACACACCATTGTAAAGCAATTATACTCCAATAAAGATGTAAAAAAAAAAATGACAGACCATAAAAAAAGGACATTTTTATCCATCAGCTGATATGATAAGTCTAATGCTGCTGCTTGTTTTAATGTATATATTAACAGCAACTGAATAAAATTATTTTCCTTGGGACAAAAATGATCACTTAGCTATTAAGGAGCAATACTATGTGACAATTCACAACTTCTTTGCATCACTACCAATTTGGATTACATTATTTTTGGTTTGTAATGTTATTAGCAATAATTTTTTATTATTTAATTAAGTAATTTATTGATCACCTACTATGTAAGTGGGTATTCTGAAAGATCTATGGGAACCATTCAGCACGGTCTCTATGATAAGATCCTTCTGTAATAAGAAATTTTCAAACTTGTTGGGGAAAGATCGACAAATGGATTGGTGAGTGATTCAAAAATTGTATATAATTAAGTCTGCAATCTTGAGAAAAGTGCCCTAAATGCAAAGAAATTCAAACATAGCGAGATAACTTCAACCTTCTATATGTCAGTCAGGATACTATGCACTGAGGTCACAAAGAAGCCCAGGGAAAGATTCTTGCCCTCAAAGAGTGAGCAGCTGGGAAAGAGATACGAATAGTTAAGCAATGACAATAAGTATGAACTATGCAAGTACCTCCATCGTACTGTGTCCACACAAAGGACATCACCTGATCCAGGCTGGAGGGAAGCTTTTCTGAAAGAGATGGTAACTGAGATGTGTCCTAAAAGAGAAGGTAGGACTTGGGGATGGGGTCCTTAGGGATATTTGGGATGTTAACAGTTGGAAATGAGTATAGGGTAAAATTCAGGAGGGCCAACAAAGGGATTCATGTCAAGTTAGGAGCCAACATCATGGAGCAAGGCATGGGGGCAGGGAAGAAAGTGCTCCCCACCCAGAGAGGATCCATGCTGGGGAGTAGTAGGAAACTCAGATAAGGAGGGGGGTGGTCGGAGATGGATTATAAAGGTCTTAAAAGACAAGAAGGGAGAAATCTAAACTTAATGCATTAGTAAACAAGAAGCATTTTATTTTGAGGGGGCAAGTTCTTGAAAGTGGCATTAGATGTAGCAGTTGTATAAAATGGAGGGCTCAGATAGGATATTATCTCAGTAACTCAGGCTTGAAAGGTAATGACCTTTCAGTGGGGTGGAGAAGAAGGATAAATGTAAGAGATATAAAGAAAGGGCCAAAAAGAATTGTTGAGTAACTGGATATATGCAATGGATAAGAAGAAGATATTCAAAATGAGACCTGTGAATTCCCCTGAGTTTCTGGAGGATGGGATTATCATTGATAGAGATGAGGGAGTTGAAAAAGCAGAGTGGAGTGTACTGGGGATGGGGAGGTGGCGGGAGGGGGGGGGTGGGGGGAGGACTAATCCCTCCTAACCATCAGGCCTGCCATTTGGTTAGCTACTGCTACTGGAGGGAGTGTGCTCCTTAATGCATTTGGCTGCATCAACTCAATTGGTATGAATTTCCCAGATGTGCATAATTAAGAAAGGAAAAATGTCAAAAGGAAACCATATGATCCTTTTGGTATTAATGCTTATATTTATAATTACTCATAAAAATACCATTAAGAATTCTCTAATGTCCACTCTAAAAATGTGATACATGCTTTGGAACATATCTAAAATATACATAACATCTGGGCTAAAGTGGCCCTTACTCACTAAAGTTTGATTGTCCTTAAATTTCTGTTTAATATAACCCTATTTTTTTTTTACTAGTTCTCACTAGATCGCATCCTCGAATTCTTAGAAAGTGCAAAATATTCCAGCATATTCTGTGCTCACTGAATTTGACTGTTCATCATAATCTTTTGCCCTTGATCTTCTTACACCTTTCTTTATTCTAACGGGTGGCCAGACATTTTTAAAAAAATTTGTACTTTCAAAATGCATTTTGAATATCAAACAAAGTTATAGAATAGTTTTTCTCTACTGATAAATAAATAATGAGCTTTATGTTGGGAATGCTAGATTTGTTTAAATATTAAAGAAGAAATTTGCAAAAGATAGCTATAAATATGGAGCAGGGCTTCAATAAAGGATCCAATAGTGAAACACAGATTGGGGTGTGATCATGATAAAGGTGAGAGTTGAAATGCATGTGCATGTGTGTGTGAGAAAAAAAAAGAAGAGCAGAGTCTAAGAGTTGCACCTTGGGTAAGGTTTGCCATGTTGGAGCAAGAAAACAAGAAGCAAGGAAAGTTCTTCCTGGAAAACAGCAGGTCCGGAGTGACTCTCCTTTCATCTGTAGAGCACAAAGTGCTTTCATATTCATTTGTCTTCACTTGACACCCTACTGCATGCCAGAGAGCTCTTTAGAAGAAAGATATTATAAATGGCAGGTATTAAGATAATAAACATAAAAATAATAATAGATATTCAAGACCTTTAAATAGAAGGAGAGTGCTGCCTGTATTCATCACTAAGTAGTTTGGATCAATATCAAAGGATAATGAGAACTTAGTGTAGAAAAAGCTTAGGACATCTCTCTGTACTCAGTGAGGTGACAAACACCCTGAAGGAGAGGGGTGGTATCCTCTCCAAATGTTCCCTTCTGTCTTATCCAGAGCTCCATTAGGCCTGCCACTAATTCAACAGATGATTAGAGAGATTCATCAACAGATGAATAGAGAGATGATTGCTGCATGTATAATGGGACTTCCATGTTCCCAAGAGAAATTCTAACATCACAGGCTCTAACTTCATCATTAGCAGATGATGGACCTTTATGAAGGGAATGGTTTAAATACATGTTTGATGTTTTTTTCTAGTAAACAACTGAAACGAAATCTAGTCCCTAAAATGCCATTTTATAATAGTTACTCCAATGTGCAAATACGGTTTGATATTCTGATATTATCCAAACATTTTACAAATGGAAAAAATTACCTCTGGTAACCAGCACTAAATTATCATCTTCCCCAAGAAACACTTTAAATCCAATTTGAAAAGCTATGGAACATTACACACACACCCACACACATAGAGGCACACATGCAAAAATATGCCCACCGCAAATATACCCAAAACTGCACAGTGGGTGACTTATTAAACAGTTACTTTTTTGTCCAGTAACTCGTTATTAATTCATCTAAAACCTAACTACGTAATTGGCAGAATTTAAATTTCAGGTTTGCTTCTTAGTTGTACTCGAGATGGGGCAAATGAGGTACCAGAGAACTGAAGACTGAAACCTTGAGCTCCAAGTCTTAGAGAGATGTTTACAGAAGGAAGGATAATATGTCTGGTGCTATCTTTGGTATTATATGTAGTTTCTGAGCTCAAGTTTTCATATTTGACAAATGCAATCCAACAGATATTCAGATATGAGCATGAGATTTGGTACATCCTCACTGTATTTTCAGCCATTCAATTCTCACTGTCACCTGGAACTTGGGGCTCTGTATGGCACTGATTCTTCATCATCTCTTGCCTAGGCAGAGCCAGACAGAATGTTATAATGTACTATATGTCAACATCCCAACTTTTAGCAATGCCTTTCCTTGCCTGAATTTTAAGAAGAAGTATCCTTATTTTTAAAGAAAAAATTCAAGTTTATAATCTAAGATTTCTGCGTTACCAAATAGTAAACCAATACAAAGCAAATAAATATTTAACTTGTAATTATTTTTCCTATTGATGAGAATCTAAAATGTTTTCCTTTATATGAAACAAAAAACAGGCTAGCTTAGATCACCTCAAATAAACTATTCTTATATCCCCTAAATCATGAATTTAGATCAAACAGGTTTAGCTGTACCTCCCAAATTTTTTCATTGGATGGGGCCATAGGCAGCATGAAATCTAGCCCTTTCATTTTACAAATGGAATAACTAAGATCCAGATATTTTAAAAGTCTTGCTCAAGGTCACACCATAGATCCTAGGAGAGCCAGAATGAGAATGCATTTTTTCTTATTCTCAGTTCCGAACTCTAATTGAAATATGCTGAGAGCATAAAGGAGAACATATGAGTGTGTACATAAGTGTGTATTTGTACGCGTGCGTCCGTTTGTTTAGTCTACTTCCTTGGGTAGAATATCCCTACCCCCTGCCCCCAACTTTTCTTTATGCAGCCAATCGTTTCTCCTTAATCAAGACTCAGTTCAAACACCATCTCTTCCTGCCTTCCTGCTCCATCTCAGGCAGTGCCCATTGCTCTATCTTCCTGGAAAGCAGGTAAGTCATTTGGGTAGCACAATTGTCAAACACATCACAGTTCTTTGCAAATATTTTTGTCTACTTCACTGGAGTAGATTATGAACTATCATCACTATATTATGAATTCCTTAAGGATAGGAATCATAGCCTCTTTGCCTTGGAATGCATGGTGCCTAGAGCAGTGCTTGATGATGGTGTGTGCTCCACAGGGGGTTGCAGAAATGGCTTGATGTAATTTAGACCAATGGAGCAAAAACCTTAGTTTTCAGAGTAATTACTCTAACTAAGAATTGTACTGTTACAGTTGGTGTCATACTGCACTTCACTTTACTCAAGTATAAGGACCTAACTTGAATAAGAACTTTGGGATGTTGAGGGTGGGTCACGTACGATTTTTTCAGAAGCAACACTGGTCTATGCCCACAAATCTGATAACCTAGATGAAATGGACCACATCCTTGAAAGACAGAGACAACACTGGCATGTACATTTCCCACCAAGTCTTATTCTGAGGAAACAGTACCTGCAACTTCTCATAACCTATTGAAACCTTCTGTGTGAAGATATTTCTCAGGCATTTATAGCTATTCTGTTAAAAGTCATCAGAGATAACCTGAAGTTTCAGGCCTCATCTTAAGTGGGTGATGTTTAAGTTAATGATCTGTTCACTAGCCTGAAGAGTTGCTACTGGGGAATATCTGAACTATCATATCTATTTCTGTAGGGCCATAAATAGATTATTTAGAGAAGGCTACAATTTTGGAATAGGTGAATGAGACCTTCAAGGACAAGACAAAGAAGAGCCAGCTATCTAGCTCAGCTGTGTCTCCAGTGACTTATTGTGGAAGTTCATTTATCCTAAACTCTATATCTAGACCTCCCCAGGCTGAAATATGACAGATTTTGATAAGGGGAAATTAGGGGATCACTCACACAGTTTGCCCTGTTTTAACATGTACCATCATCAGCTGTCTGTCTTTTGTCTGTTTCTACCTTCTCTCCCACCTTCCCTACACTTCTGGTTCATAATCAGTTTAGTTCCTAAAATGTCCCTTCTTTGCACCCCTTTATCTGTTTTAGGACTATCACATTTTTTCCCTTTAGCCTCACCTTTTACCTCATGTCCCACACTGGACCATAAAAAAAGAGAGTCGAAAGTTTAAAAATTATCTAATATGTGTACTAAAAACATTTTCTGGTTTTTTGTTCTTAATTTCCCAGTTAGCTTTCAGTTCCCAAGCACTCTTGCTAAAGGAGCGTTCGAATATGAAAACAGTAAACTAATCCTAAATATTTGCTTTTGACACAAGGAACAGAAAAGGAGCCAGATACAATACTAAGTGCTGGGGGAAAATTTGAAACAAAGTCCTTGTCCTCAAGAACATCATACTGTAGTCAGTAAAGCAGACATACACACAAATTGCTTTTTGCTTATGTGTGATCTTAGATTGAATTTCAAATTTTTGTTCCATAAGTCATTGGCTCATGGAAATTCAAGTATCCCCACTCTGCATTTTGAAACTTTAAGTGAGACAAAGAATGGAATACTGAATAGGAATACTAAATTTGGAACATAAGGTAATCCTTCTAGACCTTTATTAAAATTGGCATAGACTTTGAAGACTTGAAACACTAGTGAGAAGGAGGAGATTTAGAGAGGTTCTAAAACAGAGCCCCCAAAATGATTAAAGCAGTTAGAAAAATTAGCAGATATCCATCAGTTTGGAGCCAAGCAGATATTGCTGTTGGATCAAATCAAAATCTGCCCAAAGGCCTTAGGAAAATAATTCTGTAAAGTTAATGTTTTTTAAGCCATGAAAGTCACCACAACTTCATTTTATTGACACTGCCTTAATCAGCCCAGGTAGCTCAATCCTCTTCTAAGCCCCCTTCTGGAAGGTCGGGCTTGCCTCATTCCCAACACCATCTCAACAGAGGAAGGATGTGATCATTGGTTTTTACTGCCATTTCTTCACACTCTAGACTCAGTGTCCCAGCCACGAGTTCTCTCCTTTCATTAGATCCACTCTCCTCTCCCTACTTTATACTCTCAGCAGTATCCTTGGCAGCCAGCCAGTCCTAAAATCCAGCATATCACAGGCAGAATCCAATTAATCAGCAAGTAACTAGATTCTCTGAGCCTTCTGCAAGTCTGAGATTTCTCACAGTACTGTGTGTTTGTACATATATATTCTCTATATATACATATACACTAATAGTACTATGATAGTATAAATAGTATATAATATAGTGTGTGTGTATATATATATACACACATATATTTTATTTATATATATATATTATATATATATATATATATATAAAACTGGATGCCATGTACTTTGCCAAATCCTAGAGATACAAGGAAGAATTAGATATACCTCTACTCTCATAGTTTAGTAGAACAGGAAATATTACTCAAACTAATAAATTAGCACACTAGAAATTCGAGATGCTGGAATAGACATCTTCGGGAGGAAGAATGAAGACACAAAGGTGGGACTGTTCTCAAGGTGTCTGAACAGGGCAAATCATTTCAACTGCTTAGACAAGAAGGAGCTGAAAAACATTAGAATGCCAGTTCCTCATACTCATCATTTGCTCCTTCAGATATTAGCCATACAATAAGCTAACTCTCCAAGCTCATCAAGCACCCCAAGTGAGATTTCAGCCAAATGGCTAATTTACAAGCCTTACTGAGGGCATCTGATCTGAAAACCAACAAAAGTGGGTGCTACAGAAATTTTTCAAGATAAAAAAAAATTGTTTTAACATTAAGTTTCACGGGCTTGTTACTGTATCAACAATATAGAGATGAGGGCTGTCAGAAGACTATCATATAAATGTGTTTTCCCACCCAAAGAGGCATTTTTCCATTTCTTCTCTCAACTCTGTAGCCCATCTGGCAGTGCATTTACAGACCTCTGGGATAATTCAAATTTGGAAATTGAATTTCAGCCTTAAATAAAAAGTGAAACATTTAGGATTTTCCCAAAACTTTAAAACCCCCCAAAATAGCAATCCTATTCTGAAACTCAAAAAAGAGTTGTGTGATTTTTTTTGCGAAAGCACTGTTGATTAGCATTTTGCAAAGATTTTGTAGAGAATGATGACTTCATTGGAAAGGCAGGGGACTCCTTCCCTACCTAGCCTCCAAACCCACCTTTATCTGTTGTTGCAAAAGCTTGAATGAACCTGTTCAGATGCCTGTCAAGAGGCCTCTTGTTACGAGTACGTCACTGGATTCAGCATTTCCCTATATAATCTTCACTGAATCTTTGGGGAAAGGGAGATAGGATGGAACAAAGTAGTCTAAGTAAAAAAGAACTGGCAGAGATTAAATCCCTAAAAACCTTTTGCTGAGATGTGTTGGGATGTTTTGCCCCTCTGGGTTGTAAACTTGATCAGACTGCATTGGCTATCATGGAATATGGAAAGTTTAGTCTTCTGATCCAAGTTATTTTCATGCAGTATTGTCACAGTTCCTCTTCCTACTCTTAAGTAACTGTTTCTTAGAATAGTATTGATTGGGGGACATTACTTCCCCATTAACTTGCCTTTCTTTAATGGTGAATATTGTTTCGAAATGTTTGTTTTCAAACCAGTCAGTCAACAATAAGCTTAGTTGACAATCAGCTACCTTTTCTGTCAGAGTAAATCTTTAACATCCAATTTAATTCTCTTCTCAAGGGAATCCAAACTTCTCTAGGAGTGTTTGAATCTCAAACGCAAAAATGATACTATTAGAAAGACCATGAGATATCATCCACTTTCCTGGTTTTCACACTAGGATCCTCAAATTCTTGGATTTTTAAACAGGTGACCCAAGGGCGCAGTGTAGAGTGGGAGTAAAGCGAATGTCAAGAAAGGTTTCAACAAAAGAAACAAGACTCAAAGCTACTTTTATACACTGAGGTTCCACTTTCAATTTCATCTGATAAAAGATCTTTTGTTAATGGATGAGAAGTTCCAGCCTGCGAGAGATTCAGTAGCTTGTTGCAGATCACTCAGCTAGTGAGAGAGCCAGGATTAGAACTAGGTCTCCAGAGGAGCCCTCATCTACTAAGTATCACATCTGTCACTCTAAACTCAATTCTTCTAATTCCTCTTTCCATCCTGTTGGCATCCACTTATTCTCTTTTAAAAATTATCCCATTCTCCTGTCTTCTTTCAAGACTTTACAGTTGTGTCTAGAACAGTCTTAGTTTCTCTATGTATTTTATTCAATATTGTTTTCTCAATTCTGAGAGTAGTTGTCCACTGCCAAAAGACAAAAGGGGCCATTAATATCACTAGTAATATTATCTTCCACACTGATAGTAATTTATATATTTATTTTTTAATAGCTGTTTATTGGAGTATAATTGCTTCACAATACTGTGTTAGTTTCTGTTGTACACCACAAGGAATCAGCCACATGCATATATATGTCCCCATACCCCTCCCTCTTGAGCCTCCCTCTCATCCTCCCTATCCCACCCCTCTAGGTCATCGCAAAGCACTGAGCTAGTCTCCCTGTGCTATGCTGCTGCTTCCCACTAGCTATTTTACATTCGGTAGTGTATGTATGTCGATGCTACTCTCACGTCGCCCCAGCTTCCCCCTCCCACCCCATGTCAAGTCCATTTTCTATGTCTACATGTTTATTCCTGCTCTGCAACTAGGTTCATCAGTACAACTTTTTTTTTCAGATTCCGTATATATGCATTAGCATACGGTATTTGTTTTTCTCTTTCTGACTTACTTCACTCTGTATGACAGACTCTAGGTCCATCCACCTCACTACAAATAACTCAGTTTCATTTCCTTTTATGGCTGAATAATATTCCATTGTATATATGTGCCACATCTTATTTATCCATTCATCTGTCGATGGACATTTAGGTTGGTTCCATGTCCTGGCTACTGTAAATAGTGCTGCAATGAACATTGTGGTACATGTTTCTTCTTGAATTATGGTTTTCTCAGGGTATATGTCCAGTAGTGGGATTGCTGGGTCATATGGTAGTTCTATTTTTAGTTTTTTAAGGAATCTCCATACTGTTTTCCATAGTGGTTGTATCAATTTACATTCCCACCAACAGTGCAGGAGGGTTCCCTTTTCACCATATCCTTTCCAGCATTTATTTTTGTAGATATTTTGATGATGGCCATTCTGACTGGTGTGAAGTGATACCTCATTGTAGTTTTGATTTGCATTTCTCTAATAATTAGTGATGTTGAGCATCTTTTCATGTGCCTCTTGGCCATCTGCATGTCTTCCTTGGTGAAATGTCTATTTAGGTCTTCTGCTCAATTTTTAACTAGATTGGTTGTTTTTTTGATATTGAGCTCTATGAGCTGTTTGTATGGTTTGGAGATTAACCCTTTGCTGTTTCATTTGCAAATATTTTCTCCCATTCTAAGGGTTGTCTTTTTCTCTTGTTTATGGTTTCTTTTGCTATGCAAAAGCTTTTAAGTCACATTTGTTTATTTTTGTTTTTTTTTTCCATTACTCTAGGAGGTGTGTCAAAAAAGATCTTGCTGTGGTTCACGTCAGAGTGTTTTTCCTATGTTTTCCTCTAAGAGTTGTACAATGGCCGGTCTTGCATTTAGGTCTTTAATCCATTTGGAGTTTATTTTTGTGTATGGTGTTAGGGAGTGTTCTAGTTTCACTCTTTTATATGTAGCTGTCCAGTTTTCCCAGCACCACTTATTGAAGAGTCTGTCTTTTCTCCATTGTATGTTCTTGCCTCCTTTGTCGTAAATTAGGTGCCCATATGTACATGGGTTTATCTCTGGGCATTCTATACTGTACCATTGATCGATATTTCTGTTTATGTGCCAGTACCATACTGTCTTGACTACTGTAGATTTGTGGTATAGTTTGAAGTCAGGGAGGCTGATTCCTCCAACTCCGTTTTTCTTTCTCAAGATTGCTTTGGATATTTGGGGTCTACTTTCAACTTTCATAGATTTACAAATTAACTATGTTGGTGTAAGCTCAAATATCCTTACGAAGTACACAAAGAGGGCACAAAAACTGAGACCCAGAAATGAGAAGCAACATGTCTAATGGTTCACAGCTATGCAGAAGCACAAGCAGGGCTGGAGCCCTGTTTCCCAGGCTCCAGTCTTTCCACTTGACCACTCCAAATGAAGAGAAGGATTTGGAGGGGCAGGGGCTGGGGGGTTAAATTCTCTCCTGCATGGGAGATTTGTCTGCTTTCCCTTGACATTTCAAATGACTTGGTTCCTTATTAAATCAGTCATGCATAAACGTACAAATTACTCCCTCACCTTACCAACCTCACCACCAACCCACCTGAAGCAAGACCAAAGGGCCATAAGTTCCTTCATAATCTTTTCTCCACAATCCACATGGTTGATTGCCCTTTCATCTAGGCATTTTTGCAGCCTTTACATTTTGACAATGTTTTCAACATAATTGATATTTTTTGGACCTCTCATCAGTCCTACATTTTATTTTCTATTGGGTTTTTACTCACATAGTCACTCTGCTCATCCAAGAATATTTCATTTTGGGGACAACCCTATGTAATATGCTACAAAAGCCTTTGACATTACTTTTGCCCCTTTGTAAAGATTCTAATTCCTATCTTAGTATTCAAACTGGCAAGCATAGGAGACTTGAAGAACGACTGGTAGAAGCCAAATTAAGTAGATACTCTACATAGAAAGTAACCAAAAGCAAAAGCAAAAATAAACAAATGGGACTATATCAGATCAAAAACACTTCTGTACAGCAAAGGAAATCATCAACAAAATGAAAAGACAACCTACTGAATCATAGAAAATATTTGCAAATCATGTATCTGATAAAGGGTTACATCCAAAATACATAAAGAATGCATAAAACTCAACAGCAAAAACAAACAAATAATTTCATTTAAAATGGACAGAAGATCTGAATAGAAGATCTGATTTTTCCAAAGAAGGCATACAGATGGCCAGCAGGTACATGAAAAGATGCTCTACACCTATAATCATCAGGAAAATGCAAATGAAAACTGCAATAAGCTATCACCTCACACCTGTAGGATGGCTGTTATGAAGAAGACTAGACATAACACGTGTTGGTGAAAATGTGGAGAAAAGGAACCCTTGTGCACTGGAAATGTAAATTGGTGCATTCACTATGGAAAACAGTATGGAGGTTCCTCAAAAAAAATTAAAAATAGAATTATCATGTGACCCAGCAATTCCACTTCTGGGTATGTATCGAAGAAAATGAAATCACAAATTAAAAAAGACATATGTACCCACATGTTCACGGCAGCATTATTTACAGTAGCCAAGATATGGAAACAAGCTAAGTGTCCATTAGTGGATTAATGGATAAATAAATTGTGGTACTTACATACAATAGAATATTACTCAGCCATAAAAAAATAATTAAATCTTGCCATTTGCAACAACACAGATGAAACTCGAGGGCATTATGCTAAGTGAAATAAGTCAGTCAGACAGAGAAATACAAATACTGTATAACCTCTCTTATATGTGGAATCTTATCTCCAAGCTCATAGATACAGAGAACAGATTGGTGGTTGCCAGAGGTGGGGGAGGTTGGGGTGGTGGGAGAAATGGGTGAACTGTTTTTGGTTTTTCTTAGTTTAAATAAAGCAAAAATTTTAAGTACTACAATATTAAAGATGAATGAACCACAAATGGTATAAAATGTCTTTTTCAAAATAAAGGTTTCTGATGCTATACTTCTTAAAAAAAAGTAACAATGTCAGGAGAAGGAAAATTCCCCAGCACTGGCATATGCATAACTCCAAGGTAACATGTGCATATATCCAATTAGATATATAAAAGATATAGATATATTAAATTTCATACAGCCTTCGAACCCTTACCCCCTCTATAATGTAATGGATGCAGAGGCCAGAAAATAGCCCAAGGTAGAGGGAGTAATATATCCCCACTACTGCCATAATTTTCATTTTCATCAAAATCTAAAGATTTACAAAGAGCTGCCTCCATTTCCTTTATCCTCCAGCCGAGTGGAGGCACTTAAATGGTAGTGATACTAATGAATCCTGATCTAAAGCTCATGTTCTTTGCCCTGCAACAGGCAGTTGGGAGGTTAAAGGTATCAATTCGAACACCTGCTGAAGGGTGAGGAACTTCTTTATGGTATCAGTAATTCAACTTTCTATTGAAAACTAGCATCTTGTAGAAGTCATAGTAAAAGGCATTTCTGGGTCAGTCATGGTGAAATGATTAAACTTATATTTCTCTATTGCTTGATTAGGTCACTGTTCACTAATGCCCTGTCACCATCAGCTTCTTTGAACTGTCATCTCATACCTGACACCAACGTGGTAAGCTTCCCTATACCCAGTTTGGAAAACCAGTTAAAAACAGAAGGTGGTTTTCTTTCTTTACTATAAAGAGTTCTGAGTCATGGATGGTTGCCTTCTCACTGTGCTTTTAAAAGAAGAAAGAAAATGCCTTCAGTTTGCTGGGAGCAAAAATATGTTCTTTTTCATCTGAAACCATTCCTTGCATCTCACTAAATATTACTGAGCATCCCACAAGAGCTTATCATCTTACCTATTTGCAACAGCAAACTGAATGTATTAGGAAACCCTCTTCAGACTGGTGGAGCCTAGCAGCTCAGGAAGCTCTGGGGAATAAAATATCTGACAGCAGGTGGCCTGGGTAGACCAGCTGTATGGCTGTACATAGGAACTGCCACTTAAGTTAGGGCAGCTTGTGCCTGTAGCTCATGGGGAGTTGGACACAATTCTATGCCCTTTAGACACTCTGAGCTGCCACGGGAAAAGCAGGCATTCCGTCATGTCCTGTGCCTCCCTGTTCGTGTGATTTTCGTTTGTACTTGGACAGAACAGTTTCATGTGCAGGAGTAAAAACATCAGTCCCAAGAGATACTGGACCATTGACCCAGAGTCCATATGTCAGTAGTCTCCTTCCCTTTTGGGACTGGTCAGTTGCCATGGTAACTGGCAGCTAAGGCTTATTAGTGCTTGTTAGTGTTTAAAAGATGATTTATAAGCATGTAAATAATTGGCAGCTCATTAACAGGTGGGGCTCCTGAACTCAGCTGCCTTTGGCAATTATCTACAGGATTTGGGAGTTGTGCTCCTGTCCTCTGCAGCTGCCTACTTATCTGTCTCAGAGAGTATCAACCCTGAAAATAAGGCAAAGAGGAAACAATCCATCAGTGGGGCGGACGGACCAGACTGTGCAACCAATGGTGGTTGCTCACCTAGCAGATTGCCCAGGGACAGATGGGAGGAGTACTGGTTGCCCACTTTCAATTTTTCCTTCAGAAACTGTACATACTGTATCCTAAAAAAAAAAAAACCCTTTGTTTCTAGGCAAATTCATTAGGAATGGAACCAGGCTTACATATAAGTTGCTGTTTATATTGGAAGAGCCCCTTAGCTAAAAATACCTCCCTGAACTAGTGCTCACAGAACCTGACAGTGCGTCAGAATATATGTATTGCATAACTTTCAGCTGTGTGTGGTGGGGGGCGGCTAGAGAGGGAGAGAAAGAGGAGAGACAGATGGAGGGGTAGAGGGAGAGAGAGAGAGAGAGAGAGGGAGAGGGAGAGGGAGAGAGGGAGAGGGAGGGAGAGAGAGAGAGAGAGGGAGGGAGGGAGGGAGAGAGATTGAGAGTTGTGTGTTGTTTGGGGGTCTTAGGGGAGAATAAGGCTGGGAGATAAATGGCATCGTACAATACTCACAATAGTAGTAAATACAACAACTTTGCAGCTGATCATATTTTTAATAATTGGAGAGACCCAGGACAGCCTGAAAAGACCTAAGGAAACAGAGCCCTGAGTGTCAGGAATTGCAAGAGTTTGTCAATCAGAGCCACGGTTTTTCCAAACTGCAATTTTGAGAGGCAATTACCTGACTTAGATAATTCTAAGGTTTGAGGATTTTGTTTTTGTTTTTTAATTTTTAAGAACCTCTTTCAATATGTAAAATGTTTCTACAGTTTTGGAGTCCTGAGTAATTAAGAAAATATACTCACTGAAGAATATAATGTATTCATCTCTCTAAGAAATAATATATTGATTATTATTATTATTGTTATTTTGGCTTAATATATAAGAGAAGAACAGAGAGGGAAAATGGGAAGATAATTGGAAGATACCACAATGGTAATAAGAAATAGAAAGAGAGGGGCTTCCCTGGTGGCACAGTGGTTGAGAGTCCACCTGCCGATGCAGGGGACGTGGGTTCGTGCCCCGGTCCGGGAGGATCCCACATGCCACGGAGCGGCTGGGCCCGTGAGCCATGGCCACTGAGCCTGCGCGTCCGTAGGCTGTGCTCTGCAATGCGAGAGGCCACAACAGTGAGAGGCCCGCATACAGAAAAAAAAAAAAAAAAAGAAATAGAGACTTTGAAAGAGGAAAAGAATTTAGAAAGAAACTAAGAAGAGGGAAAAACTGGAAGCTAAAAAAATATTCCATCTGCAGCTTATTTCTTTCATTTATAGGGAATCTCAGGATCCTAGACCTAGACATAGCCAGGCAGTGCTGCTCGAGGGACGGCACAAGGGAAGGTAAGAGTATCAGCTGTGCATTGCTCTGTAGGGCATTCCATCAACTCCAGGAGGTACACAGGCCGTCAAAGCCAGAGGGGTGATTAACCCTTCAATTATTTTAATTTCTGTAGTAGTATATTTTCTACCTCACTCAACTAAGTACCTAATTTCACTGATGAAGCACCTAACTCACCAGCAACTAGAAAGTGTTATTCAGGTTGATTAAACACTACTCTATTTATGGAAATACCTTCTGTTTTAATAATTGGTAGTGGTACCCTCTACAAAGTCAGGGGTAATTATCTTGATCCTCTCTCCATCTTGCTGAGATTTTTTAACACACCCTAATGCTTTCTGGACAAAAGCTCTATTCCAAATAAAAATAACAAAACACTTATATAATTTTTACTATGTTTCGGATATCATCCTAAGTAGTTTGCATATAACTCTTAATCCTCTCAAAGTTTTATAAATTAGGCATCCTTATTACCCTCCTTTTACATTTGAGAAAACAGAGATGTTAAAAAAAAAAAAAACTTGCTCAAGAATTCAGCAAGGGGTAAATTATAAAGAGAGCTGGAATTTGAAAACTTAACACATGAGAGACTGCCCTCCTGCTTCCCTCTGTTCCATCAACAAATGTATCGTGTGATGGATCCACCTCCAGTTATGAAGTAGGAAGTCATGAGAAAGCGTAACTCTCACCATAACAAACAAAACAAAACAACTGAGGTACAAAATCTGTTTTCCTGAACTCCGCAAAAAAGTGACGTTTCAAAGAATCTCTAAACAAACTCAACTCCAGTGATGAACACTTCATAGGAGAGAAAACATATCAATACAAAGCTGCTCTCCTCCCTGGCTGACTAGCAGGAAAAGAAAAACTTCTCCATAGACAGGAAATCAGCAGAATCTTTAACAAAGATTTAAGGCCTGTGTGTGGGTTGCTGGGACAGATTTGAATTCTGAGCCCCCAGTGGCAGAGTAAATCTGAATTCACTTACCAACTCTATTGCTTGGTAAGTGTTCAGGGGCAGTTACTCAAAGGCTTGAAAGTAGGAGAGGAGAAATGAGAGGGATAAATTTCAACTTAGGATTTCAGTTTCTAGGAGTTGGAGACAGACAAGAGTACTGAGAGAAAGTGCTCTGAGGCATTCTGGGAGGACAGATCCCCCTAAACATAGGAGGACTGAAGGAGAACAAAGAAAACTCCCCAGAAACACAAAGAGCTGGAAGCCAGGCTGTGAGAGCTGAGAGATCTTCATGTTTAAGAAAGCTAGTAGTTGGACAGAGAAGCATACAGATCTCTGGATCTCACCAGTGCTCAGATCCTAAGCCTACCAGAGGTAAATTCTAATTCCACTTTCAAAACATGTAAAGCCTGTGGTCAAACTAAATTTGCAACAAAGTTCAAACATATCTTGACTAGAAATCTGATTTATTTAGCTCTTCACTCTTGATTTTTTTCTAGAAATAAATAATATTTACATCTATTTCTACTGTGTTTACACAACATGCCTTTAATGCCATAAAATTTATCACACACAAAGAAGCAAGAAAATGTAAATCATGATCATGAGAGAATATACAAAGAGAGAAGACCCAGAGATGGCCCAGATAGTGGAATTATCAGTCACAGACTTCAAATAAAGATAAATGAAAATGAAAAATCTAAAGGATCTAGTAGAAAAAGCAGGCAACATGAGTGAAGAGATGGGGGATTTTAACAGAGATATATGAATACTATATTGAAGAAAATGTATTGAAATTTTCAGAAAAAAATCAATATCATAAATGAACAGTTCATTAGATGAATTTAACAGCAGACTGGAGTCAGAAAAGTATCCTTGAAGACAGATCAGTAGCACACCTCCTTAGGTAAGGACCTGGTACCTCTTTTGTGAAGCGCTCACCAGGGCTGGAAGAAAAGCCCAAGGAAGGAGTCAAGATTGAGAACAATGATCATACTAATTTGAAGATGGCAGGGATGGATGGTTCTTTGGTGCACTTTAAGATTAAGAGGCATACAGCACTTAGCAAACTGATGAAGCCTATTGTGAATGACAGGGTTTGTCAATGAGGCAGAATAGATTCCAAACTATTAGGTAACCAATCAATGAAACAGACACACCTGCACAGTTGGAAATGAAAGATGAAGATGCAATTGATGTGTTCCAGCAGCAGATAGGAGGTGTCTACTCAAAAGGGAATCTGCTACTTTACTGTAGAACTTCGTTCCTCTGGAACATAAAGACATGTTCTCAATTAGAAAACCCAATTTGGTCCTACCACATCCTGACTACTGCAGTACAGTTTTCTCTATTCTTTCATTTTCCTCCTCCCCATTCCTTTACTGTACATAAAGTCACTGCTGTATATACTCAAGCATATTGCATTTTTTAAAAAAAACCTAAACGGCCAATGGTATGCTTTGATCAACACCAAATGGAGAGGAGACAGGGGAAAATTCTAGTTCTGTGAAAATACCCCCCTTTCTCCATTAGTGGCATGTTCATTCAGCTCTTATCTTTATATTCCAGTAAGTTATTTCACACTCACTGTTTAACAAAAAAAGAATAACATAAAAATCCTTGCATATTTTGTTCAGTTGGAGAATTTTAATCTTTTTCATTGTAAAACCAAGGACAATATTATACCTTTTTTGCATGTAGAGCAATCTGCCTTTAAACAGGAATAAATTATCCTGAAAGAAATGAATCATAGTTTTCCCTTCACATCAAGCATCTTGTTTTCCCTGACCAGGGATTGAACCTGGGCCCTTGGCAGTGAGACCAAGGACTCCTAACCACTGGACCACCAGGACATTCCCAAGCATCTTGTTGTTTAAATAAACTTCTTGTTTAAAATGAGGAAAAAAATGTCAAGAGTAGGTATCAAAACTGAGGCAAAAATAGTGTAAAAATAGAGAAGTGTTTGAGATCTGTGGGACAATATCAAACCTAACACGAGTGTAGAAAGAGAACATAGAGAATAGGATAGAAAAAAATATTTAAAGAAACATGGCAGAGAATGATTCAAAATGACTGAAAGACATTAGCATACCTATCCAAGATCCTCAGTGGACCCCAGGCAGAGTGCTATAAAGCAAAACACACATAAGCTCTTCATAGTCAAATTACTGAAAACAAAATATAAAGAAAATAATTTAAAAGCAGTCAGTAACAATAGATACATTACCTGGAATGGAACAACAATATGCATCATGGCTGATTTCCAACTAAAAATAACTGGACAATATATTACTGGACAAAGCAATAATATAAAGTGCTTTTAAAAGTCAACCTAAAAGTATTATATATAAATCTCTCTATCTCTCCCTTAGAAAAAGAAAAAGAGAGCAAATAAAGTCATTTCAAAGAATAAAAGCTTAGAGAACTTGCTTCCAGCAACCCTGTACTACAGGACATGCTAAAAGTAGTTGTTCAGGCTAAAGAGCAATGATACCAACGGAACTCCAGATCTGCTGGAATAAATAAAAGGTATGACAGAAAGTAAATATCTGGAAAAATACAGAACAATTCTCAATCTATATCTACACTTATACCTATCTCTGTGTATCTTTAAAAGACTGCAGAGCACTTAAAAGAAAAAATAATAACAATATATAGAATGTATTGAGGGGTTCTTAGCATATGTAGAACTAAAATGCAAGAAACAAAGTGCTTAAAGGGCAGGAAGAAGGCAAAAAAACTACACTGGCATGGCATATTATTTGAAGGTAGTCTCTAATAAATCTAACATTCATATTGTAATCTCTAAATATATACTGTCCAATAGGGTAGTCAGTAGCTACATGTCCATATTTAAATTTAGGTAGAAAATAATCAAAATTAGATAAAATTAAAAACTCAGTTCCTAAATTGCACTAGCCACATTTCAAATGCTAAAGAGCTACATATGGCTAGTATCTACCATGCTAGGTTGAACAGATAAAGACTATTTCCATCATTGAAGAAAGATACTTTAGATAGCACTGCTCTAGATAAACCACTAAAATACAACAAAAACACATATATCTAAATATTAAAAATAGTAAAAATGTGATTTACCTCAAAGAAAACAGAAAAGAAAAACAAACAAATAAATAATACATGAGATAAATAAAAACCAAATGAAGTCACGAGATTTAAACTATATCACTAATTATATTAAATGGTAATGAACTAAAAATTCTATGTAAAAGCCAGCAATAAGATCGTATAAAAAAGAATTAATTTTATAGATTTTGTGTAAAGACAGAGAAGTTGAAAGTAAATGTGTAAAAATTTATACCACTTAAACACTAAGATTGAGAAATCTTATTTTTTAAGATTAAAATTTGTTGTTGAATATACCATCTAAACACTAAGATTAAGAAAATGGTGTTGCTATCTTAATATCATACTAAGTTGCCTTCAAGGGAAAGAATATTACTAGAGAAATAGAAGAACATTTCATAATTATTAAGGAGTTGATTCATCAGGAAATTGTAACAATTCTAAATATGTATGCAACCAGTAACAGTATTTCAAAATACATGAAACAAAACCTGACAGATTAAATGGAGAAGTAGACAAATTCACATTTGTAGTCAGAGATTTTATATAACCATTATCCAATAACTGTATGTACATAATTCTACCCCAACAACTATAGAGTCTTTACATGTGCACATGAATCATTCACCAAAATAGACTATATACTAGGCCATAGAAAAGGTCTCAAAATATTAAAGAATTAAAATCATAATTTTATATTATTCTGTCTGGAATATAGTAATTCTACAGAGCATATTCTGGAAAATATACAATGGTATCAAATTAGGAATTAATTTTAAAAAGCATTATAGAAAACCCTAAAATATTTGGGATTTAACAACCAATTTCTAAATAGTCCATAGATCAAAGAAGAAATCACAAGGGAAATTATAAAATATTACAAAATGAATTATATCAAAAACACAGTATATCAATATCTGTGTGATTCAGCTAAAGCTGCACTAGAGGGACATTTATAGTAGAAAATATGAATGATTTAAATGGTCAAAACTTCTACTTTAGAAGCTAGACAAAATAAAACAAATTAAGCTCAAAGTAAATAGAAGAAATAATGAAGGCAAAAGAAGAAATCAAATTTAAAACAAACAACAGATAATCAAAATGTCAAAAGTGGAAGCATTAAAAAGATTACTAAACTTGACAAATTTCTGGCAAGATTTATCAAGAAAAAAGAGACAAAATTAAAATTACCAACATTATAAACAAAAAGGGGACTTGACTAGAGATCCTACAGAAAATAAAAGGACAAACAATTTATGCCATTAAATTCTATAAGTTAGATGAAATGGACAAAATTCTTGAGTAATAGGCTTATCTAAACTGACACAGTAAGAAAAAGGCAATCTAGCCCTGTAAATACAAAATAGAGTTCATAATCAAAAATTTTCCTACAAGGTTCTCCTGGCTCAGACAGCTTCATTGAAATCTTATCAAGTATTTAAGTAAGGAATAATGCCAATTCTACATAAATTCTCTCAGGAAATGAAGAAAGAAGATACACTATTCAATCAATATAAGTTGATATCAAAACCTGGCAAAGATATTATAAGAAAAAATTATAGACCAATATCTATTATGATCACAGATGCAAAATTCTTAATAAACAATATAAACAAATTGCGTACACACACACACACACACACACACACATACACAGTGATAGAGTGATGCAACAGATGGATTTTATCTCAGGTATGCAAATGTCATTCAAACTATTTTTCAAAAATCAATTAACATAATTCACTATACTAACAGAGTAAAGCAGAAAAAAATGTAATCATCTAAATTGATGTAGAAAACTACATTTGAGAAAATTGAATTGCAGTCTGAATAAAAATTCAGCAAATTAAGACCAGAAGGAAACTTCCTCAAGTTGATAAAAGACATCTAAAATAATCCTACAGCAAATATGATCCCTAAATGCAAAATTTTATATGCTTTCCCCATACTTTCCCAAAGAAGAATGTCCTCTCTCATTATTTCTATTTAATATTTTCCTGGAATTTCCCTCCTATGTAATAAAACAGGAAAAATAAATAAAAGCTTGAAGATCTAAAAAAAAGAATTAAAACTGTGCAATGTGCAGATAAATAATTATCTATGTAGAAAACATCATAAAATCTTCAATAAGGGACAAGAACTAATATGTAAGTTTAGTGAAATTGCAGGATTCAAAGTCAATTAACAAAAATCAAAAGTGTTTCTTGGCATGGACATATATACACTACCAAATGTAAAATAGATAGCTAGCGGGACGCAGCCGCATAGCACAGGGAGATAAGCTCATGCTTTGTGACCACCTAGAGGGGTGGGATAGGGAGGGTGGGAGGGAGGTAGATTCAAGAGGGAAGAGATATGGGGACATATGTATATGTATAACTGATTCACTTTGTTATAAAGCAAAAACTGACACACCATTGTAAAGCAATTATACTCCAATAAAGATGTTAAAAAAAAAAGTGTTTCTATATACAGCAATGAAAAAATAATTTATAATATCATCAAAAATATTAAATATATAGGGGGAAAATCTATTGAAAAATATGCAAGATCTCCACAGTGAAACTACAAAACATTGGTGAGAAATTTAAAATACCCACATAAATGGGGAGCCATACCTATGCTCATTGACAGAACCTGGTATCTTAAGGATGTTTTTTCTTCCTTAACTGATGTATAAATTTAATATAATATTTATCAAGTTTCCAACAGGCCATTTTGAAGATAATGGCAAGCTGATTCTAAAATCTGGGTAAATAAGAACGATCTAGTGTAGTCAAAACAATCTTTTAAAGAAAGTGAGAGAACTTAGCACTATCTACTTCCAAATTACTATAAAGCTATAGTAAACAGTACAGTGCAATCATGGACTTAAAGATATAATATATAGATCAACGGAAAAGAATAGAGCCCAGAAATAGACCCACACATATAAAGTCAACTGACGTTCAGATAAGGCACTGAGCACATTCAATGGGGGAAAGGAAAGTCTTTTTAACAAATGGTGCTGGCACAAAATTAACCCTTATACTCCATAACAAAATATTAATTTAAGACAAATCTTAGACATAAATTCATAAAGCACAGAAGAAAAATAAGAATAGTATCTTGGGAAGATGGCAGAAGAGTAGGACGCGGAGATCACCTTCCCCCCCAACAGGTACATCAGAAATACATCTACACGTGGAACAACTCCTACAGAACACCTGCTGAACGCTGGCAGAAGACCTCAGACCTCCCAAAAGGTAAGAAACCCCCCACGTACCTGGGTAGGGCAAAAGAAAAAAGAATAAACAGAGACAAAAGGATAGGGACGGGACCTGCACCAGTGGGAGGGAGCTGTGAAGGAGGAAAGGTTTACACACACTAGAAGCCCCTTCGCGGGCGGAGACGGCGGGTGACGGAGGGGAAAGCTTCGGAGCCGCGGAGGACAGCACAGCAACAGGGGTGCAGAGGGCAAAGCGCGGAGACATTCCCGCATAGAGGATTGGGGCCGACCAGCACTCACCAGCTCGAGAGGCTTGTCTGCTCACCCACCGGGGCGGGCGGGGCTGGGAGTTGAGGCTCCGGTTTTGGTCGGAGCGCGGGAGAGGACTGGGGTTGGCGGCGTGAACACAGCCTGCAGGGGGTTAGTGCACCACGGCTAGCCAGCCGGGAGGGAGTCCGGGGAAAGTCTGAACCTGCTGAAGAGGCAAGAGACTTTTTCTTCCCTCTTTGTTTCCTGGTGCGCCAGGAGAAGGGATTAAGAGCGCTGCTTAATGGAGCTCCAGAGACGAGCGCGAGCCGCGGCTAAAAGCACGGACCCCAGAGACGCTAAGGCTGCCGCCGACAAGAAACACAGGTCCACACCCTGCTCCCGGGAAGCCTGTGCAGCCCGCCACTGACAGGGTCCCAGGAACCAGTGGCAACTAACCCGGAAGAACGCACAGCATGCCTCAGGTTGGTGCAAACTCCTGCCGGCCTCTGCCGCCGCAGGCACGCCCTGCACTCCGTGCCCCTCCCTCCCCCCCCCCCCCCCCCCGCCCCGGCCTGAGTGAGCCACAGACCCCGAATCACCAGCTCCTTTAACCCCGTCCCGTCTTGGCGAACAACAGACGTCCTCCGGCGACCTACATGCAGAGGCGGGGCCAAATCCAAAGCTGAGCCCCTGGGAGCTGTGAAAACAAAGAAGAGAACGGGAAATCTCTCCCAGCACCCTCAGAAGCAGCAGATTAAATCTCCACAATCAACTTGATGTACCCTGCATCTGTGGAATACATGAATAGACAATGAATCATCCCAAACTGAGGAGGTGGATTTTGAGAGCAAGATTTATGATTTTTTTCCCCTTTTCCTCTTTTTTCTGAGTGTGTATCTGTATGCTTCTGTGTGAGATTTTGTCTGTATAGCTTTGCTTCCACCATTTGTCCTAGGGTTCTATCCGTCTGATTTTTTGTTGTTGTTGTTATTGTTGTTTTTTTAATTTTTTCACTTAATAATTTCCCTCCTCCCTCCCTCCCTCCCTCTCTCTCTCTCTTTCTTTCCTTCTTTCTTCTACTAATGCTTTCTTTCTACTTTTTCTTGCTTTTATTCTGAGCCATGTGGATGAAAGGCTCTTGGTGCTGCAGCCAGGAGTCAGTGCTGTGCCTCTGAGGTGGGAGAGCCAACTTCAGGACACTGGTGCACAAGAGATCTCCCAGCTCCACATAATATCAAATGGTGAAAATCTCCCAGAGATCTCCATCTCAACACCAGCACCCAGCTTCACTCAACGACCAGCAAGCTACAGTGCTGGACATCCTATGCCAAACAACCAGCAAGACAGGAACACAAACCACCCATTAGCAGAGACGCTGCCTAAAATCATAATAAGTCCACAGACACCCCAAAACACACCACCATACGTGGACCTGCCCACCAGAAAGACAAGAATCAGCCTCATCCACCAGAACACAGGCACTAGTCCCCTCCACCAGGAAGCCTACACAACCCACTGAACCAACTTTAGCCACTGGGGTCAGACACCAAAAACAACTGGAACTACGAACCTGCAGGCTGCAAAAAGGAGACCCCAGACACAGTAAGATAAGCAACATTAGAAGACAGAAAAACACACAGCAGATGAAGGAGCAAGATAAAAACCCACCAGCCCTAACAAATGAAGAGGAAATAGGCAGTCTACCTGAAAAAGAATTCAAAATAATGAGAGTAAAGATGATCCAAAATCTTGGGAATAGAAGAGCCAAAATGCAAGAAACATTTAACAAGGACCTAGAAGAACAAAAGAGGAAACAAACAACGATGAACAACACAATAAATGAAATTAAAAATACTCTAGATGGGATCAATAGCAGAATAACTGAGGCAGAAGAACGGATAAGTGACCTGGAAGAAAAAATAGTGGAAATAACTACTGCAGAGCAGAATAAAGAAAAAAAGAATGAAAAGAACTGAGGACAGGCTCAGAGACCTCTGGGACAACATTTAACGCACCAACATTCGAATTTTAGGGGTTCCAGAAGAAGAAGAAAAAAAGAAAGGGACTGAGAAAATATTTGAAGAGATTATAGTTGAAAACTTCCCTAATATGGGAAAGGAAATAATTAATCAAGTCCAGGAAGCACAGAGAGTCCCATACAGGATAAACCCAAGGAGAAATACGCCAAGACACATATTAATCAAACTGTCAAAAATTAAACACAAAGAAAGCATATTAAAAGCAGCAAGGGAAAAACAACAAATAACACACAAGGGAATCCCCATAAGGTTAACAGCTGATCTTTCAGCAGAAACTCTGCAACCAGAAGGGACTGGCAGGACATATTTAAAGTGATGAAGGGGAAAAACCTGCAACCAAGATTACTCTACCCACGAAGGATCTCATTCAGATTTGATGGAGAAATTAAAACCTTTACAGACAAGCAGAAGTTGAGAGAGTTCAGCACCACCAAACCAGCTTTACAACTGCTAAAAGAACTTCTCTAGGCAAGAAACACAAGAGAAGGAAAAGACCTACAATAACGAACCAAAAACAATTAAGAAAATGTGAATAGGAACATACATATCGATAATTACCTTAAATGTAAATGGACTAAATGATCCCACCAAAAGACACAGATTGGCTGAATGGATACAAAAACAAGACCCATATATTTGCTGTCTACAAGAGACCCACTTGAGACCTACAGACACATACAGACTGAAAGTAAAGGGATGGAAAAAGATATTCCATGCAAATGGAAACCAAAAGAAAGCTGGAGTAGCAATTCTCATATCAGACAAAATAGACTTTAAAATAAAGGATATTAGAAGAGACAAAGAAGGACACTATATAATGATCAAGGGACCAATCCAAGAAGAAGATATAACAACTATACACATTTATGCACCCAACATAGGAGCACCTCAATACATAAGGCAAATACTAAGAGCCATAAAAGGGGAAATCGACAGTAACACATTCATACTAGGGGACTTTAACACCCCACTTTCACCAATTGACAGATCATCCAAAATGAAAATAAATAAGGAAACACAAGCTTTAAATGATACATTAAACAAGATGGACTTAATTGATATTTATAGGACATTCCATGCAAAAACAACAGAATACACATTTTTCTCAAGTGCTCATGGAACATTCTCCAGGATAGATCATATCTTGGGTCACAAATCAAGCCTTGGTAAATTTAAGAAAATTGAAATCGTATCAAGTATCTTTTCCGACCACAACGCTATGAGACTAGATATCAATTACAGGAAAAGATCTGTAAAAAATACAAACACATGGAGGCTAAACAAGACACTACTTACTAACGAAGTGATCCCTGAAGAAATCAAAGAGGAAATCAAAAAATACCGAGAAACAAATGACAATGGAGACACGACGACCCATCATCTAT
Source organism: Globicephala melas (assembly GCF_963455315.2). Taxonomy (NCBI): domain Eukaryota; kingdom Metazoa; phylum Chordata; class Mammalia; order Artiodactyla; family Delphinidae; genus Globicephala; species Globicephala melas. The sequence goes on from NC_083317.1 coordinate 62,342,966, forward strand.
GGGATGCAACAAAAGCAGTTCTAAGAGGGAATTTTATAGCAATAGAAGCCTACATTAATAAACAGGATACATCTCCAATAAACAACCTAAACTTGCACCTAAAGCAATTAGAGAAAGAAGAACAAAAAACCCCAAAGTTGGCAGAAGGAAAGAAATCATAAAAATCAGATCAGAAATAAATGAAAAGGAAATGAAGGAAATGATAGCAAAGATCAATAAAACTAAAAGCAAGTTCTTTGAGAAGATCAACAAAATTGGTAAACCATTAACCAGACACATCAAGAAACAAAGAGAGAAGACTCAAATCAATAGGATTAGAAAAAGGAGAAGTAACAATTGACACTGCAGAAATACAAAAGATCATGAGAGATTACTACAAGCAACTCTATGCCAATAAAATGGACAACCTGGAGGAAATGAACAAATTCATAGAAATGCACAACCTGCCAAAACTGAATCAGGAAGAAATAGAAAATATGAACAGACCAGTCACAAGCACTGAAATTGAAACTGTGATTAAAAATCTGCCAACAAACAAAAGCCCAGGACCAGATGGCTTCACAGGCGAATTCTATCAAACATTTAGAGAAGAGCTAACACCTATCCTTCTCAAACTCTTCCAAAATATAGCAGAGGGAGGAACACTCCCAAATTCATCCTACGAGGCCACCATCATCTTGATACCAAAACCAGACAAAGATGTCACAAAGAAAGAAAACTATAGGCCAGTATCACTGATGAAGATAGATGCAAAAATCCTCAACAAAATACTAGCAAACAGAATCCAACAGCACATTAAAAGGATCGTACACCACGATCGAGTGGGGTTTATTCCAGGAATGCAAGGATTCTTCAATATACGCAAATCAATCAATGTGATACACCACATTAACAAATTGAAGGAGAAAAAACATATGATTATCTCAAAAGATGCAGAGAAAGCTTTCGACAAAATTCAACACCCATTTATGATAAAAAAAACCCTGCAGAAAGTAGGCATAGAGGGAACTTTCCGCAACATAATAAAGGCCATATATGACAAACCCACAGCCAACGTCGTCCTCAATGGTGAAAAACTGAATGCATTTCCACTAAGATCAGGAACAAGACAAGGTTGCCCACTCTCACCACTCTTATTCAACAGAGTTTTGGAAGTTTTAGCCACAGCAGTCAGAGAGGAAAAGGAAATAAAAGGAATCCGAATCAGAAAAGAAGAAGTAAAGCTGTCACTCTTTGCAGATGACATGATACTATACATAGAGAATCCTAAAGATGCTACCAGAAAACTAGTAGAGCTAATCAATGTATTTGGTAAAGTAGCAGGATACAAAATTAATGCACAGAAATCTCTGGCATTCCTGTACACTAATGATGAAAACTCTGAAAGTGAAATCAAGAAAACACTCCCATTTACCATTGCAACAAAAAGAATAAAATATCTAGGAATAAACCTACCTAAGGAGACAAAAGACCTGTATGCAGAAAATTATAAGACACTGATGAAAGAAATTAAAGATGATACAAATAGATGGAGAGATATACCATGTTCTTGGATTGGAAGAATCAACATTGTGAAAATGACTCTACTACCCAAAGCAATCTACAGATTCAATGCAATCCCTATCAAACTACCACTGGCATTTTTCACAGAACTAGAACAAAAAATTTCACAATTTGTATGGAAACACAAAAGACCCCGAATAGCCAAAGCAATGTTGAGAACGAGAAACGTAGCTGGAGAAATCAGGCTCCCTGACTTCAGACTATACTACAAAGCTACAGTAATCAAGACAGTATGGTACTGGCACATAAACAGAAAGATAGATCCATGGAACGGGATAGAAAGCCCAGAGATAAACCCACGCACATATGGTCAGCTTATCTTTGATAAAGGAGGGAGGAATGTACAGTGGAGAAAGGGCAGCCTCTTCAATAAGTGGTGCTGAGAAAACTGGACAGGTACATGTAAAAGTATGAGATTAGAACACTCCCTAACACCATACACAAAAATAAGCTCGAAATGGATTAAAGACCTAAATGTAAGGCCAGACACTATAAAACTCTTAGAGGGAAACACAGGCAGAACACTCTATGACATAAATGACAGCAAGATCCTTTTTGACCCACCTCATGGAGAAATGGAAATAAAAACAAAAATAAACAAATGGGACCTAATGAAACTTCAAAGCTTTTGCACAGCAAAGGAAACCATAAACAAGACCAAAAGACAACCCTCAGAATGGGAGAAAATATTTGCAAATGAAGCAACTGACAAAGGACTAATCTCCAAAATTTAGAAGCAGCTCATGCAGCTCAGTAACAAAAAAACAAACAACCCAATCCAAAAATGGGCAGAAGACCTAAATAGACATTTCTCCAAAGAAGATATACAGACTGCCAACAAACACATGAAAGAATGCTCAACATCACTAATCATTAGAGAAATGCAAATCAAAACTACAATGAGATATCATCTCACACCAGTCAGAATGGCCATCATCAAAAATTCTAGAAACAATAAATGCTGGAGAGGGTGTGGAGAAAAGGGAACCCTCTTGCACTGTTGGTGGGAATGTAAATTGATACAGCCACTGTGGAGAACAGTATGGAGGTTCCTTAAAAAACTACAAATAGAACTACCATATGACCCAGCAATCCCACTACTGGGCATGTACCCTGAGAAAACCATAATTCACAAAGAGTCATGTACCAAAATGTTCATTGCAGCTCTATTTACAATAGTCCGGAGATGGCAACAACGTAAGTGTCCATCATCGGATGAACGGATAAAGAAGATGTGGCACATATATACAATGGAATATTACTCAGCCATAAAATGAAACGAAATTGAGCTATTTGTAATGAGGTGGATAGACCTAGAGTCTGTCATACAGAGTGAAGTAAGTCAGAAAGAGAAAGACAAAATACTGTATACTAACACATATATATGGGATTTAAGGGGAAAAAATGTCATGAAGAATCTAGTGGTAAGACAGGAATAAAGACACAGACTTACTAGAGAATGGAGTTGAGTATATGGGAAGGAGGAAGGGTAAGCTGTGACAAAGCGAGAGAGAGGCATGGACATATATATACTACCAAAAGTAAGGTAGATAGCTAGTGGGAAGCAGCCGCATAGCACAGGGAGATCAGCTCGGTGCTTTGTGACCGCCTGGAGGGGTGGGATAGGGAGGGTGGGAGGGAGGGAGACGCAAGAGGGAAGAGATATGGGAGCATATGTATATGTATAACTGATTCACTTTGTTATAAAGCAGAAACTAACACACCATTGTGAAGCAATTATACTGTAATAAAGATGTAAAAAATAAATAAAATAAGAAGAAAAGAAGAAGAAAATAAAATTTTAAAAAGTTGGAAAAACACTAACAAACGCAGTAAGGTAGATAGCTAGTGGGAAGCAGCCGCATGGCACAGGGATATTGGCTCAGTGCTTTGTGACAGCCTGGAGGGGTGGGATGGGGAGGGTGGGAGGGAGGGAGACGCAACAGGGAAGACATATGGGAACATAGGTTTATGTATGACTGATTCACTTTGTTATAAAGCAGAAACTAACACACCATTGTAAAGCAATTATACCCCAATAAAGATGTTAAAAAAAAAAAAAAAAAAAAAAAAAAGTTGGAAAAAAAAAAAAAAACAAGAATAGTATATTTGAAACCTGGGAGTAGGCAAAGATGTTTTCAACAGGCCACAAAATCAATAACTCTAAAAGAGAAAAATGATAAACTGAACTTCATCAAAATTAAAATTTACATCTCATTAAAAGAAACATTCTTAAGAAAATTAATAAGCAAAAAACAGATTTGGAGAAAGTTTCCGTAATGCATATATTTGACAAAGAACACAAATCTAGAATATATAGAAAACTCCTATAAAGCAATAATAAAAAGGCAAATAATCCAGTTTAAAATTGGTTATGACCTAAACAGATACTTCACAAAAAAGAAATACAAATGACCAATAAGTGTATGAAAGTGTGTTCAAAATTATCCACCCCCCCAAAAAAAGATCCCCAAAATTGTAAGAGTATTCATAGCGACTTTCATATTCATAATTACACAGACATCCATCCACAGGAGAATGAATAAACAAAATGTTATTGTCATGAAATAAAATGCTACTACATAATATAAAAGGAGAAACAACTGATATATACAACATCATGAATAAATTTCAAAAATATTATGTGTAGGGCTTCCCTGGTGGCACAGTGGTTGGGAGTCCGCCTGCTGATGCAGGGGACGTGGGTTCGTGCCCCAGGACGGGAGGATCCCACATGCTGCGGAGCGGCTGGGCCCGTGAGCCGTGGTCGCTGAGCCTGCGCGTCCGGAGCCTGTGCTCCGCAATGGGAGAGGTCACAACAGTGAGAGGCCCGCGTACCACAAAACAAAAACAAAAAACAAAACAAAAAAATATTATGTGTAATAAAAGAAACAAGCCACAAAATTATACTGACTCAATTATTTGATTTATATAATTTCCAAAAAAATATAAAACTAATCTATGGCAATAGAAATTAGAAAGTGGTCGGGCTTCCCTGGTGGTGCAGTGGTTGAGAGTCCGCCTGCCGATGCAGGGGACACAGGTTCGTGCCCCGGTCCAGGAAGATCCCACATGCCGCTGAGCGGCTGGGCCCATGAGCCATGACCGCTGAGCCTGTGCGTCCGGAGCCTGTGCTCCACAATGGGAGAGGCCACAACGAGAGGCCCGCGTACAGCAAAATGAAAAAAAGAAAAAAAGAAAGTGGTCACTTCCGTGGGTGGGTAGAATAAAAGGGAGGTTGACTATAAAATGGCATGAGGAAATTTTCTAGAGTAGTGTAAATGACATCACTACGAAAAGGAATAAGTGAGCCACAGACTAGGAAAAAGTTTTCATAATATGCATTACTGACAAAGAACTCATATATAGAATAGCTGTATTCTGTACATGGTTATATATGTATATACAATTGCTAAAATTCATCAGACTGAATGCTTAAGATCTGTGCATATTACTGTATGTAAATTACATCTCAAAATAGATATATTGCCCACCTATCAAGTGCCAGATTCCGTGCAACTCACTGGAGATACAGTAATTAACAAGACTCTACTCTCGTAAAATTATAATATCCAATAACTGGCCTTTTCTTAGGCTGTTCAAGGACTTAGAACTCAACTAAATCCTTCTCTTTATTGTCAACATAATCAACTACTTTTTTTCTCGATACATAATATAGTGAAAATGTGTTAAAGAAAATCAGGAGTGTGATAAAGAAATGTGATAAAGAAATCAGGAGTCCTGAGTTTTACTAACATTTCTGTCAGTGACTAGCTTTACGACTCTGGGTAGCCTTTTTATTGTTAATATCCTTATCTGCAAAACAAGGGTTATCAGTCCAATATACCTTTAAGCCCTATGTCTACTACTTTTATTTTTATTACTTTTATTTTTATTTATATTACATATACTAATGATGATATCTATTTATCATGAAGCTACAAATTTGAAGGGGAAACTGTTCATTGTGGGAGAAGACAGCCCCGATTTCTTGACCACTACATGATAACTGCCCTCACTTGCTATTCTGTGGTACTCACACTGAGCCATTTCTTTTGAGTTAAGTCAAGAATCTGGAGATACTGGGATTTTTGGAGAAACTGAGTTCTGACTAGCCTTGACTTTATTCAAACTCTAATTGCCTTTTTTAAAATGGGTTTTTCAATTATGTTAATTTTGAGAAAGGGTGACCAACCCAGAACTCAAATTTTCAAATAGAAGACCCCAGCAGTAGAAAAGTCTTTTCAGCTTGCCAGGTGTTGAAAGTTGTTTTGTTTTCTTAAGTGAATTAGGTAAGACTCAGAGATGGGAAGGAATCTAAAATCCGTATGCCCATAAAACATCCTCTCTTGTAAACATTTAGAGAACATGCAAGAATAAACTGCTCTTTTACGAGGTCTGGAGAGAAACATAATACATAACTTGCTTTTGTTGTGAATTTTTGAATTTTGCTTTTCTCTAAAATTGCTAACACTTTTTGGTTAGAGAAAATAAACCTCAATATTGCCATAACTTTACACAAAGACCCCTTTTCACAACCTGTGCTGCTCACTTTCTCTTAGAATCTGTAACCTCTTCTTTCGTACCCACTCAATGCCTTTCCTTTCTTCCTGTGCACAGTCTTCAGCTTACTTCTATCAATCCATTTTTCTGTCAGCCTATACTCACAACCCCCTAACCTTCTGCATCATTCTCAACACCTCTTTCCAATATCAATGCCATTCGTTAACTTATTGCACAAAAACTGACTGAATGAAGAGCAAATAATATATTCAAGGTGCCGTCTAGGTGCCCAGGATAGAGGGGTGAAGAATGTCCCGCCATCCTGGAGCTTAGAGTGTAAGAGACACTAAAGAAAGAATTACAAGTGTGATTGTTTTTCTTTATTAAGTCCTCTTGCAGCTTTTTAATTTAGTCTGTGAGTGTGTGCTTAGACTTACTTTTCAGTGGTCCTTGATTCAAGGTGTCAAAGTACACCTAGCTTCTCTCTAAACTGCCAACTACCACTATAGTCTTCTGACTGACATGTGTCTTGCTTAAGAAATAGTTTCTCAGCATTCTAAAAATATATCTTTCCAGGACCTCCCTAAGTAGCTAAAAGAAAAATCTGGTGAAAAAGGAAGGACAAGTATGGTCACTATTCTATTCCTTTTGTGGCTCTCTGCTTCTAACCTTTCGCCTTTCATTCTCCCACGCATATATTCACTTAATGATTACTGATTCATTGATTTACTTACAAATATGCAATTAGTGCTTACTATGAGCCAGGGACTGTGCTGGATAAGTAATACCTAATCCATGTCATGGAGGAGCTCAGAATCAAAATTACTATCTCACACTGTCTTGGTACAACAAACAGAACTGCCTTTGCCAATCAAAAAAGTGGATTTTTCCCCTCAGTTCAAATATGTGTTTATAAAATAGATAAAGAATGTTTGAAGGTAAAAAAAGAAATTTTTAGTGGTGATATATTCTACTAAATAGTATTTGATGTCTGTGTGTGTATGTATGTATATATACATATATTAACCTTATATTTTTCTTAGTAACATATTCCTCAGAGGTCTTTTCAAACTGCCTTTGCTAAAACAGCCTTTAAAATACAGAGGTTAGAAAATCATTTTTAGACAATATATTGCATGAAAACTGTAAAGCACAGATTTAAAATATCTTTACCACATCCTCCAGAAAAACAAAATACAAATGATGACAACACACATTCACGCACACACACACACACGCACACACAAAACACATTCAATTTATAAGAGAATGGCAATATTTTTGGTTTATTTACTTCATATAAGAAATGATTATTGTTATAAATAGTAAGAGCTATTTCTATTCCTCAACAGGTATTTATTATGTTTGAAGTTCCTTTAGGGTAACAATTCATTCGATCAACACTAATCAAAGAGCTAGTTACTAGTATTATCTATACTTTATAGATAAGAAATCTAAGGAAAATACAGATTAAAAAACGATTAAATACCGAGTATAACATACCACACGAGATAATAAAATCTGATAGAAAAGACACAAAACCTGCCCAAAAGCATCTTTAATAATAGAAAACAATCATTTTAAAATAATGAATTGTAGTAAAAAGTTATGGTATGCTGTTGTAAAATAGCATACATTTTGTAGGACACTACATTTTTTCCTGACTGACACATGCCATTGGGAAAATTTTATCTCCTTGTCTTCAACTTCCTTTTGGCATTTTACCAATTCTGAATTACTCTTTGTTTTCTTCCTTCTCTCCTGCAATTGAAAAGTTTTAAATGACTGCTGAAGAGCCTATCTGTATATCAGAAGGGTTCAAATGTAACATTTTAAACTTTAAAAAGTCCCTTTCCTCTTGGGAGAAAAACAGCATGCTGTACTCATTTGGAAGCAAAAAAAGGACCCAGTTTTTACTTTTCTGTAATTATAAACAGTTCTCTAATCTTTTCATTATTAACTGAATGTATAAAAAGTTTTAATATTACAGCAATCTCAGCTATTTTTCCATATAGCCCCACACTATCTCATTTTGCCTTCCTCTTAGATTTCTGTCCTGTGTTGTCTGTGGAGATTCCCTCTGCCATTTGTCATTTTTCCATGGTGTCCTTATCTATGTATGCTATGCACTCCTTTCTCCTAATCCTCTTCTTATACACATTATTTTTTCAATACTATGAGCCTAAATTTTTTTGACATAAAGGCTTAAAAGCCACTGCCTATTTCTGTCTGTTGCCAACTTTTCATGTCCCTGTCATAGTGACATCTTAAATCTCTGACAGCAAATGTCAGAATCCCCCAAACTGTACTGTAGACCAGCTTCAGCTAAATTTCATAAAGTATTGGGTAATTCTAACTAAAACAACTGGTACTTCTGGGAATAAATTACATTGATGGAGTCTAAATCCGAGATACTGGCTATATCAAAATATAAGCCTGATTTTGCATATCATGTTCAAAACAAGTTAGTCTTTAGTATTCTGACTGAAAATTTCAGTGGCTGTCTCCAGGTGAATAGGGGACAGGCTTGAGTAAGCACTCCTAAAAGTTTAAGTATTTTTCCATAGTTTTATAGCAAATAATAGAGCTGTGATATAAAATAGAAAAGGTTAGAATTTTTAAAAATAGATAAAAGGCTACTTAGACTTCTTCTCTACCAATTACCTACAAACTTTTGACTTTTAATTTTCTTTTTTTTAAATCTTCATTGGAATACAATTGCTTTACAATGTTGTGTTAGTTTCTGCTGTAAAACAACGTGATCAGCTATGTGTATACATATATCCCCATATCACCTCCCTCTTGCATCTCCCTGCCACCCTCCTTATCCCACCCCTATAGGTGATCGTAAAGCACGGGGCTGATCTCCCTGTGCTATGCAGCTGCTTCCCACTAGCTATCTATTTTACAATGGGTAGTGTATATATGTCAATGTTACTCTCTCACTGTGTCCCAGCTTATCCTTCCCCCTCCGAGTGTCCTCAAGACCATTCTGTATGTCTGTGTCTTTATTCCTGTCCTGCCACTAGGTTCATCAGAACTTTTTTTTTTTTTTTAGATTCTATGTATATGTGTTAGCATATGGTATTTGCTAATTTTCTGACTTACTTCACTCTTTCTGACTTACTTCACTCTGTATGACAGACTCTAGGTCCATCCACCTCATTACAAATAACTCAATTTAGTTTCTTTTTATGGCTGAGTAATATTCCATTGCATATATGTGCCACATCTTCTTTATCCGTTCATCCAATGATGGACACTTACGTTGTTTCCATCCCCTGGCTATTGTAAATAGAGCTGCAATGAACATTTTGGTACATGACTCTTTTTGAATTATGGTTTTCTCAGGGTATATGCCCAGTAGTGGGATTGCTGGGTCATACGGTAGTTCTAGTTTTAGATTTTTAAGGAACTTCCATACTGTTCTCCATAGTGGCTGTATCAATTTACATTCCCAGCAACAGTGCAAGAAGGTTCCCTTTTTCGCCACACTCTCTCCATCCAGGATATATAGTCTGTAGATATTTTGATGATGCCATTCTGATCAGTGTGACGTGATACCTCATTGTAGTTCTGATTTGCATTTCTCTAATGATTAGTGATGTTGAGCATCTTTTCATGTGTTTGTTGGCAATGTAGATATCTTCTTTGGAGAAATGTCTATTTAGGTCTTCTGCCCATTTTTGGATTGGGTTGTTTGTTTTTTTGTTATTGAGCTGCATGAGCTGCTTGTATATTTTTGAGATTAATCCTTTGTCAGTTGCTTAGTTTGTAAATGTTTTTTTCCATTCTGAGGGTTGTCTTTTTGTCTTGTTTATGGTCTCCCTTGCAGTGCAAAAGCTAAGTTTCATTAGGTCCCATTTGTTTATTTTTGTTTTTATCTCCATTTCTCTAGGAGGTGCGTCAAAAAGGATCTTGTGATTTATGTCATAGAGTGTTCTGCCTATGTTTTCCTCTAAGAGTTTTATAGTGACTGGCTTTCCATTTAGGTCTTTAATCCATTTTGAGTTTATTTTTGTGTACAGTGTTAGGAATTGTTCTAATTTCAATATTTTACATGTTGCTGTCCAGTTTTCCCAGCACCACTTATTGAAAAGGCTGTCTTCTCTCCACTGTATACTTTTGCCTCCCTTATCAAGGATAAGGTGACCATGTGTGCATGGTTTATCTCTTGGCTTTCTATCTTGTTCCATTGATCTATATTTCTGTTTTTGTGCCAGTACCACACTTTCTTGATTACTGTAGCTTTGTAGTATAGTCTGAAGACCAGGAGCCTCCTGTAGTATAGTCTGAAGACCAGGAGCATCCTCCAGCTTCATTTTTCTTTCTCAAGATTGCTTTGGCTATTCGGGGTCTTTTGTGTTTCCATACAAATTGTGAAATTTTTTGTTCTAATTCTATGAAAAATGCCATTGGTAGTTTTACAGGGATTGCACTGAATCTGTAGATTGCTTTGGGTAATATAGTTATTTTCACAATATTGATTCTTCCAATCCAAGAACACAGTATATCTCTCCATCTGTTTGTATCATCTTTAATTTATTTCATCAATGTCTTATAGTTTTCTGCATACAGGTCTTTTGTCTCCTTAGGTAGGTTTATTCCTAGGTATTTTTTTTCTTTTTGTTGCAATGGTAAATGGGAGTGTTTCCTTCATTTCTCTTTCAGATTTTTCATCATTACTGTATAGGAATGCAAGAGATTAATGTGCATTAATATTATATCCTGCTACTCTACCAAATACATTGATTAGCTTTAGTAGTTTTCTGGTAGCATCTTTAGGATTCTCTATGTATAGTATCATGTCATCTGCAAACAGTGACAGCTTTACTTCTTCTTTTCTGATTTGGATTCCTTTTATTTCTTTTTGTTCTGATTGCTGTGGCTAAAACTTCCAAAACTACGTTAAATAATAGTGGTGAGAGTGGACAACCTTGTCTTGTTTCTGATCTTAGAGGAAATGGTTTCAATTTTTCACCACCGAGAACAATGTTGTTCTGCAGGTTTGTCATATATGGCCTTTATTATATTGAGGTAGGTTCCCTCTATGCCTACTTTCTGGAAGGTTTTTATCAGAAATGGGTGTTAAATTTTTTCAAAGGTTTTTCTGCATCTCTTGAGATGATCAGTTTTTTATCCTTCAATTTGTTAATACGGTGTATCACATTGATTGATTTGCGTATATTGAAGAATCCTTGCATTCCTGGAATAAACCCCACTTGATCATGCTGTATGATCCTTTTACTGTGCTGTTGGATTCTGTTTGCTAGTATTTTGTTGAGGATTTTTGCATCTATGTTCATCAGAGATATTGGCCTGTAGTTTTCTTTTTTTGTGACATCTTTGTCTGGTTTTGGTACCAGGGTGATGGTGGCCTTGTAGAATGAGTTTAGGAGTGTTCCTCCATCTGCTCTATTTTGGAAGAGTTTGAGAACGATAGGTGTTAGCTCTTCTCTAAATGTTTGATAGAATATGCCTGTGAAACCATCTGATCCTGGGCTTTTGTTTGTTGGAAGATTTTTAATCACAGTTTCAATTTCAGTGCTTGTGATGGGTCTGTTTGTATTTTCTATTTCTTTCTGGTTCAGTCTCAGAAGCTTGTGCGTTTCTAAGAATTTACACATTTCTTCCAGGTTGTCCATTTTATTGGCATAGAGTTGCTTGTAGTAATCTCTCATGATCCTTTGTATTTCTGCAGTGTCAGTTGATACTTCTCCTTTTTCATTTGTAATTCTGTTGATTTGAGTCTTTTTCCCTTTTTTTTTTTTGTGATGAGTCTGGCTAATGGTTTATCAATTTTGTTTATCTTCTCAAAGAACCAGCTTTTAGTTTTATTGATTTGTGCTCTCATTTCCTTCATTTCTTTTTCATTTATTCCTGATCTGATCTTTATGATTGCTTTCCTTCTGCTCACTTTGGGTTTTTTTTGTTCTTTCTCTAACTGCTTTATGTATAAGGTTAGGTGTTTATTTGATCTTTTTCTTGTTTCTTGAGGTAGGCTTGTATTGCTATAAACTTCCCTCTTAGAACTGTTTTTGCTGCATCCCATAGGTCATGTCTCATGTTTTCATTGTCATTTGTTTCTAGGTATTTTTTTATTTCCTCTTTGATTTCGTCAGTGATCTCTTGCTTATTTAGTAGCATATTGTTTAGCCTACATGTGTTTGTATTTTTTACAGTTTTATTCCTGTAAGTGATATCTAGTCTCATAGCATTGTGGTTGGAAAAGATACCTGATACGATTTCAATTTTCTTAAATTCACCAAGGTTTGATTTGTGACCCCAGATATGGTCTATACTGGAGGAGAATCCATGAGCACTTGAGAAGAAAGTTTATTCTGTTGTTTTTGGATGGAATGTTCTATAAATATCAATTAAGTCCATCTTGTTTAATGTGCCATTTAAAGCTTGTTTTTCCTTATTTATTTTCATTTTGGATGATCTGTCCATTGGTGAAAGTGGGGTGTTAAATTCCCCTACTATGATTGTGTTACTGTCAATTTCTCCTTTTATGACTGTTAGCATTTGCCTTATATATTGAGGTGCTCCTATGTTGAGTGTATAAATATTTACAATTGTTATATCTTCTACTTGGGTTCATCCCTTGATTAGGTAGTATCCTTCTTTGTATCTTTTAATAGTCTTTATTTTAAAGTCTGTTTTGTCTGATATGAGAATTGCTACTCCAGCTCTCTTTTGATTTCCATTTGCATGGAATATCTTTTTCCATCCCCTCACTTTCAGTCTGTATGTGTCCCTAGGTCTGAAGTGGGTCTCTGGTAGCCAAAATATGTATGGGTCTTGTTTTTGTATCAATTCCACCAGTCTATATCTTTTGGTTGGAGCATTTAATCCATTTACATTTAAGGTAATTATCCATAAGCATGTTCCTATTACCATATTCTTAATTGTTTTGGGTTTATTTTTGTAGGTCTTTTCCTTCCTTGTGTTTCCTGCCTAGAGAAGCTCCTTTAGCATTTGTTGTAAAGCTGGTTTGGTGGTGCTTGAATTCTCTTTACTTTTGCTTGTCTGTAAATATTTTAATTTCTCCATCAAATCTGAATGAGATCCTTGTTAGGTAGAGTAATCTTGTTTGTAGGTTGTTCCCTTTCATCACTTTAAATATATCCTGCCACTTCCTTCTGGCTTGCAGAGTTTCTGCTGAAAGATCAGCTGTTAAGCTTATGGGGATTCCCTTGTGTGTTATTTGTTGTTTTTCCCTTGCTGCTTGTAATATTTTTTCTTTGTATTTAACTTTTGATAGTTTGATTAATATGTATCTTGGTCTGTTTCTCTTTGGGTTTATCCTGTATGGTACTCTCTGTGATTCCCAGACTTGACTGATGATTTCCTCTACCATGTTAGGGAAGTTTCCTACTATAATCTCTTCAAATATTTTCTCAGACCCTTTCTTTTTCTCTTCTTCTTCTGGGATCTCTATAATTCAAATGTTGGTGTGTTTAATGCTGTCCCAGAAATTTCTGAGACTGTCCTCAATTCTCTTCATTGTTTTTTCTTTCATTCTGCTCCCTGGCAGTTATTTCCACCATTTTATCTTCCAGTCCACTTATCCGTTCTTCTGCCTTGGTTATTCTGTTATTGATTCCTTCTAGAGTATTTTTAATTTCAGTAATTGTGTTGTTCATCACTGTTCGTTTGCTCTTTAGTTCTTCTAGATTCTTGTTAAATGTTTCTTGTATTTTTTCCATTCTCTGAGATTTTGGATCATCTTTACTATCATTACTCTGAATTCTTTTTTAGGTAGTTTGCCTATTTCATCTTCATTTATTTGGTTTTATAGGTTTTTACCTTGCTCCTTTATCTGTAACATATTTTTTTGTTGTTCCTTTTCTTTTTTTTTTTTTTTTTTTTTTTTGATGCGTGGTGATGTATTCCTGTCTTACTGGTTGTTTGGCCTGAGACGTCCAGCACTAGAGTTTGCAATCAGTTGGATAGAGCTGGGTCTTGGTGCTGGGATGAGGGCCTCCAGGAGGCCTCACTCCAATTAACATTCCTTTGGGTCTGAGGTTCTCTTAGTCCAGTGGTTTGGACTTGGAGCTCTCACCAGAGGAGCTCAGGCCCAACATCCATCCTGGGAACCAAGATCCTGCAGGGATAATGTGGAATCAGTGGGAGCCCTGAGCTTGTCTTCCTGCAACTAGAGGTCCCATCTGGGGGTGATGGGATGGCCTCAGCTCCAACTCAGGCATCAGATCGTCAGGCATTAGATTCTCATAAGGAGCATGCAACCTAGATCCTTCGCATGTGCAGTTTCTTGACTTTTAATTTCTAATCTTGGTATACTTACCTTGTAGGTAATGCTCTCATCTCTTCTGTTTTTTATTCCTGTGGCATTTAAAAATATTCTCTTTCTTTTTAATTACTAGTAAATGTTGATAAATTTCCTTTAGGAATAGGGATCACAGCAGATCTGTACAACTTAGCTACAAAATCTCAAAACGCTCTTCTAAAATGTTTTCTGAACCTTGGTTCAAAAATAGATTTTTCTCTCCCTACCTTTAAAAATGGTTTGAAATGTAAAAGGACAAAGCAATTCTTGAACACAGTCACAGTGACATCTGCCAAAAGCTAAAAATATCTCATTGGTTTAACAGGCCACATTTGTGGCCACTATGAAGTCCTAATGTTATTGTGGATGCCCTATGATGGGCTACATGGGTAGAGTAATGTGTTTGTAGAATTACATGGTAACTCAAAGAGACACTGAAAAGCTATATTTTGCACTTCTGTTCCAGAGGCAGGAAGGAAACATTTAATCCATCTGATTTGATACAGAAAACTGTCTTAATGACATTTGGAGGGACTTAATGACATTTTCCTTGGTTCCAGCTTTACTATTCAGCCATTCTTCATCTTATATGATCAGGCTTTGCCTTTGCAGACAGTTATAGTGCCTAATCTGTGAAGTTCATGATTAAAATGCAAAAAAGTTGAATTTTGTAAAGTACTCCTTTTCAAATAATTGTCACTAGAAATTCTCTCTCTGCTCCTCGCTAGGCCCTGACCTATGAAGCAGTTGCTTAGATGGGGGCTATCAGACTTGACTGACTCTAGGATCTGTTCTAACTGCTTTCATCTCCCAGATTCCTACTATGATTCAGAAGTTACAAGATGTTGCATAAAGTAACAAAGGTATAAGAATGTAGGATTCAGTGGTTGCAAAGTAAGAGGAGGCCATAAATAGAGCACTGGATAAATAACAGAGCAGTGTTATGGGTCTCGTCAAAATTCATACGTTGAAGTCTTAACGCCCACTACCTCAGATGTGACCATATTTATGAATATGGTTATTTCAGATGTAGGTAAGATGAGGTCATTAGCAGGGAAGGGTCCTAATCCAATATGATAGGTGTCCTTATAAAAAGGGACGATTTGAAATAGACATGTACACAGGGAGAACATCATGTGAACATGAAGGCAGTGATTGAGGTGATGTTTCCAAAAGCCAAGGAATGACAAAGATTTCCAGAAAACCATCAGAAGCTAGGGGCAATGCACAGAATCTCCCTCACAGCCATAGCAATCAACGCTGCTGACACCATGACCTCACACCTCTACCCTCCACAACTGTAAAACGACATATATCTGTTGTTTAAGCCACTTAGTTTGTGGTACTTTGTTATAGCACCCTTAGCAAACTAACATAGGTGACCAACTTGGGAAGATGGCTTGTAGACAACTGGTGCAGGTATAGATGTCAGAGGAGAAGGACAGCCTAGTATAAAAGCCAAACAAAATAGCAGGTGCCTTGGCAAAGATCCAGCCATGCTGACTGACTTTTCTGCCTTGTGGCAGGTTAAAGACTGGATCCCAATTACCCAGAAATCAAGGAGCAAAGGCTCAGATATTGGCAAGTTGACGTTATGTGGAGAGACAGCAAGAGAAGAAGGCAAAAGCAGCTGGTTCCTGTGACAGAGTGGAAGCCAATGAGGCAGCAAAGCAAGACTGTGACTCTAGGGTCTCAAATCCATCACTTCATTATTCAGGCAGTGGGGGTCATTGGAAAAAGTCAGTAAGGAGTTAAATACTGACCAAAGCATTATTTAAGAAGGTTTCTCTGGCAACTGAGTGCAAAACGTAAATTTTGAAGAGATGAGGTGCAGAAATGATTCAACCTTGAGCTTATTACTTAACTCTAGTCTCCTTATCCGAAAAATGGAACCAACCATATAATCATTGGATTTTTGCAAGAATTAAATGAGATAATCCATACACAATGCCTGATACAGTAAGCCCTTCAATAAATGTCAGAGGTTGAGTCAGATATGTGCACAGCTTTAACTCACATATTTCTTCAAACTAAATGTGGACATTAACATTTCTCCTTGTTCCTGCCTGATTGCTACCTCCTTGAAAACAGTACCTGTAACTCATGCTCGATTTTATCTCAGGCAACACTCACCCAATTATTATGTATATATAACGAGTGCCTGCTGAGTTCCCTTCACCACTCCCCAACCTCTGCTGTCCTCTCAACCTAAATCTGAGTTCCACGCTAAATCCATCACAGGAGAGTCAAAACATGCTTGTAAATTTGGGCCTCATTTGCTCTAATGAGATCTCGCCTTTCCTCCATTTCTGGGATAATATAAAGCACTGAATGTCAATTCAGAGTAGAGAGAACACCTCTTTAATATCTCTCCACATGCTGACCTATTTCAATACTGTGTACTTCTCAAGGATGAGCAGCTATGCAAAGTCTAGAAGGAAAATACCTGAGAGGCCACCTCCTCCTGGGAACGTTTCAGCTTTTAAAGATTCTAGGTCATCCCTCTCCCTGATATTTGGAGTTCATTCCCACTGGGAGAGCAATCTGTTCATACAGCTTTAAAAAAAAAAAAAATATTATTTATCCATAATCTAACAGAAACCACTTTTTTTTTTTAAAAAAAAGCCTCATACGGAGTTTTTCCTGTAAATTTCATCAAGTAAAAAGAGTAAGGTGCATTAATTTAAGGTAATTTGATTAATTTTGACTTAAATAACTGAGCCACCTCCTGAGAAAGGCTGCATTTAACTGTTTACAAATGGCCAAATAGAGAAACTGAATGTGGTTGGTGATATTCGTCAGGGATGGATAAGTTTGTTTAGGGACTGAAAGTTGTACTGTGGTGATAGGGAGACTGACCAGGAAGCATCCCTAGCCTCTGGTGGCCTAGTACATTCCTGTTACAAATAATGATGCTCTCTGAAATAACTGGATGTGAATTTCATCATGACCTGCCTTCAGGTGTCAGGGAACGTGTTCTTGGTAAGCATATCAGGAAAAAATACAGGAAAATATGAATTGAGACTTTTTAAGATCAGAGACATGTTCCATTTGCAGAAATGAGAGAGATGTCATGTGAGATAAGGGATTAACCATGGGTAGGATTTCTGGAGACAAGAAACTCTTTCCCTAAATTAGCTTGTTTTGCAGGCATTTCAAGTTATAATCCCAAGCAGTCCTTATGGTTCTCAATCTAGAGTTTCCTAGAATGAGGGATTATTTTCTCTAGGCTGTGGCCTCAATAAAGCCACTACCCAAGAGACATCTGTACAAGTTTTAAAGTTTGGAAGAATGAAGCAGCTTCAGTATACGGCCTCAAGACTACCCATCAAGCCCTCTTCCTCTACTTAGTTTTCTTTCCCAATTTCTTTCTAATTGGAGTGTTACAGATGTGTGGCATGTCTTCATATGCAGGTGTCTTTGTATCCAGGTGTGTAAGTGTTGGGTTTGTATACCTGGTGTGTACGTATGTATATGCACCTGTGTTTATGAACAGTATCATTGGCTCTTTCCAGACAGAATTTCCTAGGAGGGTACTGCTCCTTTCTAAACCATGATATGACAAGAGATGATTCCTGATAGCTGTCTGCATGTGCCATTTAAAAAATTTTTTAATAACTACCTTCTCACCCCTTGTTGCTCCATCACAGAGGTATATCAAATGGGATTAATTTAGAAATTAAGACTAGTCATGACACCACTTGCTTTATTTTAAAAACAACTTCCAACAGTTAGCATTCTGGCCATTTGGTTTTCTGGAGGGCCGAAAGTTCTTTTAAAATAAGGGAGACTTGACTTCATTGCAGTTCGCAAAACATGTATCAATCAGCATGTACAAAGGCACATAAAATGCAAAAGCTAGTTTGCAACTCTACAGCAATTGCTGTGATGATCCATGTTTTCCCACTGCTGTGCAGAGTGCTGCACAAATAGTGGGGGTACAATCACTGTTCATCTGAATACAAAGCTTCACAGAAAGATTGGCAGAATTTTCCACTAGAACGCAAAGGCTAACTTCCTAAAAGATCAAATGGCTCAAGCAAGACGGGATATGGCGGCCAGATCAAACTGGGAAACTCATTGCTTCCCAAGATCCTATATTTCTTACCTCCACAAAGGGATCTTGAGGAGAAAGAAACTGCTTCAAGGTGGATGAACGTTAAAACACACCCACCTGTAGTAGGGTTCTCAAGAGGTGAGAGGGTCTGGTAGAGCACATTTATGTATATAAACGTTAACAAGGGACCTTGGATATGAAATAGCCTGCAAAAAAAGAGTGGCAAAGTAAATTTTAAAGTAGGAGAAAATGACAACAGAACCTCAATCACTGCTTCCTCAGGAGGAATGTGCAGTCCAACTGCATCTACTACACACAGCTGAGGAGGACACTGCAGCCAAGCTCCACTACCGGTGCACCATGAAGAACTTGGCAATCCAGCAGCCCGCAGAGGACTGGATGATCCTGGCGTTCTCCCAGCTGGGCTTTATTGAGAAGATGTTCAAGTGGTTGAACCTGGGCCTGAATATGGAATTCATCTTCATCCTACCAGTACAAGCCCATCAAATGGCTCCTGGGCCGTATCCTAGAAGGGCGCGAAGCACTGGGACCCACAGGAGACAAACTTGTGGCTCCGCTTCAAGCCCTCCTCTTCCAGGATCGGGGCACTCACATCTCTCTGGCTGGCGGGCAATATCCAGAAACTGAAGGATAAGGACTTTAGCAGGTGCGGCGTTAAAGGAAAGTGAACTCGCCCGCAGAGGTGACCACAAGCCTGTTGATGTACACCACTTGCCCCTAGAAATGGCCCACCTGCGTGGGGCTGCTTCTAGGCCCTCCGGCACGCGGCCAGGGCGTCCATCTGCCTCTGCTTCTGCCCGCAGCTGCGTCTTCAGCACGTCAGTGGAGGTGCTGCCCTTTGCTAACCACCAGTCCTCACAGGAGCCGCTGCAGGAGGGCCGCTCCCATACCTTCTGAGCCCTGATGGCACTCCCAGGTGGCCCCTCCAGCAGGGCGCAGCGGCAGGGAGCGAAGTGGCCCCCCCTCCAGCCAGCAAGACTCGCTGGTGCGGGTCATTTTGATCCAAACCTTCCTGTAAAAGGCCCATTAAGCCAAGGGTTTTAGAGGGTGTGCTTCGCTGGCACTGGAGCCCAGACCTGGGAGGTCATGGCTACTGCCCCCAAGGGCCAGGCGCAGCTGCCCCAACACGAGGGGGTCCTGCCTGACACCCAGCTCTGCGGCCTGGGGTTCCCGCTAGCCCCCAGGCCCAGGAGTGGGTGAGGCATCGCCCGCCCGGCCGTGAGGAGGCAGGCGGCGCCTGTGACCACGCCCACACGCACGCTGTGCCAGAGGCCGCCATGCCGCTGGGAAGAGGAACCATCGGGGTTGCCGCCGAACAGAACCTGGCCATTTCAGAAGAGCTTTAACCTGGGTGCGAGCTTCCTCCTCCGATGCTGGAATGCGTGTTCGACTTTATATGCTTTGGTTTTGATTCCTGGATACTTTCTTCATGTAAGTCCACTTACACTTTTATAAAAGCATGACATAATAAGTAGCTAGTGAAGAAAAAGAAATTGTTTCCTAGTGGTAAAGCAGAGTATGCAAGATTTATCTAGGGTTTAAGTCTTGCTGACGTCCCTGGGTCCCAGGATGATGTTTTTCCTGGTCTATAGGCTCCTTAAAGGAGAACAAAAGCGAATTTAAAAATCAGAAGCCACGGAGAGGGGGAAGATGGCGGAAGAGTCAGACGCGGAGATCACCTTCCTCCCCACAGATACATCAGAAATACATCTACACGTGAAACAACTCCTACAGAACACCCACTGAATGCTGGCAGAAGACCTCAGACCTCCCAAAAGGTAAGAAACTCCCCACGTACCTGGGTACGGCAAAAGAAAAAAGAAAAGACGGAGATAAAAGAATAGGGACGGGACCTGCACCAGTGGGAGGGAGCTGTGAAGGAGGAAAGGTTTCCATACACTAGGAAGCCCCTTCGCGGGCGGAGACTGCGAGTAGCAGAGGGGGAAGCTTAGGAGCCGCAGAGGAGAGCACAGCAACAGGGGTGCGGAAGGCAAAGTGGAGAGATTCCCGCACAGAGGATCGGTGCCGACCAGCACTCGGCACTCACTAGCCCGAGAGGCTTGTCTGCTCACCCGCCGGGGTGGGCGGGGCTGGAGTGCAGGGAGAGGACTGGCAGTGTGAACACAGCCTGGAGGGGTTAGTGCACCACGGCTAGCCAGGAGGGAGTCCAGGAAAAAGTCTGGACCTGCCGAAGAGGCAAGAAACTTTCTCTTCCCTCTTTGTTTCCTGGTGCGCGAGGAGAGGGGATTAAGAGCGCTGCTTAAAGGAACTCCAGAGACGGGCACGAGCTGCGGCTAACAGCGCGGACCCCAGAGACGAGCATGACATGCTACGGCTGCTGCTGCCGCCACCAAGAAGCATGTGTGCGAGCACAGGTCACTATCCACATCCATCTTCCAGGGAGCCTGTGCAGCCCGCCACTGCCAGGGTCCTGTGATCCAAGGACAACTTCCCCAGGAGAATGCACCGCGTGCCTCAGGCTGGTGCAACGTCATGCTGGCATCCGCTGCCGCAGGCTCGCCCCGCATCTGCACCCCTCCTTCGCCCGGCCTGAGTGAGCCAGAGCCCCCGAAGCAGCTGCTCCTTTAACCCCTTCCTGTCTGAGCGAAGAACAGACGCCCTCCGGTGACCTACACATAGAGGCGTGGCCAAATTCAAAGCTGAGCCCCGGGAGCTGTGCGAACAAACAAGAGAAAGGGAAATCTCTCCCAGCAGCCTCAGGAGCAGGGATTAAATCTCCACAATCAACTTGTTGTACCCTGAATCTGTGGAATACCTGAATAAACAATGAATCATCCCAAATTGAGGAGGTGGGCTTTGAGAGCAAGATTTATTATTTTCTCCCCATTTCTTCTTTTTGTGAGTGTGTATGTGTATGCTTTTGTGTGAGATTTTGTCTGAATAGCTTTGCTTTCACCATTTGTCCTAGGGTTCTGTCTGTTAATTTTTCTTTATTACTTTAAAAAGATATTTTTTCTTAATAATTATTTTTTATTTTAATTATTTTATTTTATTTTATCTTACATTATTTTATTTTATCCTCTTCCATTCTTTCTATCTTTCTTTCTTTCTTTCTCTTTATGTCTTTCTACTTTTTCTCCCTTTTATTCTGAGCTGTGTGGATGAAAGGCTCTTAGTGCTGCAGCCAGGAGTCAGTGCTGTGCCTCTGAGGTGGGAGAGCCAACTTCAGGACACTGGTCCACAAGAGACCTCCCAGCTCCATGTAATATCAAATGGCAAAAATTTGCCAGAGATCTCCATCTCAACACCAACACCCAGCTTCACTCAACGACCAGCAAGCTACAGTGCTGGAAACCCTATGGCAAACAACTAGCAAGGCAGGAACACAACCCCACCCATTAGCAGAGAGGCTGCCTAAAATCATAATAAGTCCACAGACACCCCAAAACACACCACCAGACGTGGACCTGCCCACCAAAAAGACAAGATCCAGCCTCATGCACCAGAACACAGGCACTAGTCCCCTCCACCAGGAAGCCTACACAATGCACTGCACCAACTTTAGCCACTGGGGACAGACACCAACAACAACAGGAACTACAAACCTGCAGCCTGCAAAAAGGAGACCCCAGACACAGTAAGATAAGCAAAATTAGAAGACAGAAAAACACACAGCAGATGAAGGAGCAAGATAAAAACCCACCAGACCTAACAAATGAAGAGGAAATAGGCAGTCTACCTGAAAAAGAATTCAGAATAATGAGAGTAAAGATGATCCAAAATCGTGGAAATAGAATATACAAAATGCAAGAAACATTTAACAAGGACCTAGAAGAACAAAAGAGGAAACAAGCAATGACGAAAACAAAATAAATGAAATTAAAAATACTCTAGATGGGATCAATAGCAGAATAACTGAGGCAGAAGAACGGATAAGTGACCTGGAAGAAAAAATAGTGGAAATAACTACTGCAGAGCAGAATAAAGAAAAAAAGAATGAAAAGAACTGAGGACAGGCTCAGAGACCTCTGGGACAACATTTAACGCACCAACATTCGAATTATAGGGGTTCCAGAAGAAGAAGAGAAAAAGAAAGGGACTGAGAAAATATTTGAAGAGATTATAGTTGAAAACTTCCCTAATATGGGAAAGGAAATAGTTAATCAAATCCAGGAAGCACAGAGAGTTCCATACAAGATAAATCCAAGGAGAAATATGCCAAGACACATATTAATCAAACTGTCAAAAATTAAATACAAAGAAAACATATTAAAAGCAGCAAGGGAAAAACAACAAATAACACACAAGGGAATCCCCATAAGGTTAACAGCTGATCTTTCAGCAGAAATTCTGCAAGCCAGAAGGGACTGGCAGGACATATTTAAAGTGATGGAGAAAAACTGCAACCAAGATTACTCTACCCAGCAAGGATCTCATTCAGATTTGATGGAGAAAATAAAACCTTTACAGACAAGTAAAAGTTGAGAGAGTTCAGCAACAACAAATCAGCTTTAAAACAACTGCTAAAGGAACTTCTCTAGGCAAGAAACACAAGAGAAGGAAAAGACCTACAATAACGAACCCAAAACAATTAAGAAAATGGGAATAGGAATATACATATCGATAATTACCTTAAATGTAAATGGACTAAATGCTCCCACCAAAAGACACAGATTGGCTGAATGGATACAAAAACAAGACCAATAAATATGCTGTCTACAAGAGACCCACTTCAGACCTAGAGACACATACAGACTGAAAGTAAGGGGATGGAAAAAGATATTCCATGCAAATGGAAACCAAAAGAAAGCTGGAATAGCAATTCTCATATCAGACAAAATAGACTTTAAAGACTATTAGAAGAGACAAAGAAGGACACTACATAATGATCAAGGGATCGATCCAAGAAGAAGATATAACAATTGTAAATATTTATGCACTCAACATAGGAGCCCCTCAATACATAAGGCAAATACTAACAGCCATTAAAAGGGAAACTGACAGTAACACATTCATAGTAGGGGATTTTAACACCCCACTTTCACCAATGGACAGATCATCCAAAATGAAAATAAATAAGGAAACACAAGCTTTAAAGGATACATTAAATAAGATGGACTTAATTGATATTTATAGGACACTCCATCCAAAAACAACAGAATACACATTTTTCTCAAGTGCTCATGGAACATTCTCCAGGATAGATCATACCTTGGGTCACAAATCAAGCCTTGGTAAATTTAAGAATATTGAAATTATATCAAGTATCTTTTCCGACCACAACGCTATGAGACTAGATATCAATTACAGGAAAAGATCTGTAAAATATACAAACACATGGAGGCTAAACAATACACTACTTACTAACGAAGTGATCCCTGAAGAAATCAAAGAGGAAATCAAAAAATACCGAGAAACAAATGACAATGGAGACACGACGACCCATCATCTATGGGATGCAACAAAAGCAGTTCTAAGAGGGAAGTTTATAGCAATACAACCCCACCTTAAGAAACAGGAAATATCTCGAATAAACAACCTAACCTTGCACCTAAAGCAATTAGAGAAAGAAGAACAAAAAAAACCCCAAAGTTAGCAGAAGGAAAGAAATCATAAAAATCAGATCGGAAATAAATGAAGGAAACGATAGCAAAGATCAATAAAACTAAAAGCTGGTTCTTTGAGAAGATAAACAAAATAGATAAACCATTAGCCAGACTCATCAAGAAAAAAAGGGAGAAGACTCAAATCAATAGAATTAGAAATGAAAACGGAGAAGTAACAACTGACACTGCAGGAATACAAAGATCATGAGAGATTACTATAAGCAACTCTATGCCAATAAAATGGAAAACCTGGAAGAAATGGACAAATTCTTAGAAAAGCACAACCTGCCAAGACTGAATCAGGAAGAAATAGAAAATATGAACAGGCCCATCACAAGCACTGAAATGAAACTGTGATTAAAAATCTTCCAACAAACAAAAGCCCAGGACTAGATGGCTTCACAGGTGAATTCTATCAAACATTTAGAGAAGAGCTAACACCTTTCCTTCTCAAACTCTTCCAAAATATACCAGAGGGAGGAACACTCCCAAATTCATCCTACGAGGCCACCATCATCTTGATACCAAAACCAGACAAGGATGTCACAAAGAAAGAAAACTACAGGCCAATATCACTGATGAACATAGATGCAAAAATCCTCAACAAAATACTAGCAAATAGAATCCAACAGCACATTGAAAGGATCATACATCATGATCAAGTGGGGTTTATTCCAGGAATGCAAGGATTCTTCAATATACACAAATCAATTAATGTGATAAACCATATTAACAAATTGAAGGAGAAAAACCATATCATCATCTCAATAGATGCAGAGAAAGCATTTGACAAAATTCAACACCGATTTTTGATAAAAACCCTGCAGAAAGTAGGCATAGAGGGAACTTTCCTCAACATAATAAAGGCCATATATGACAAGCCCACAGCCAACATCATCCTCAATGGTGAAAAACTGAAAGCATTTCCAGTAAGATCAGGAACAAGACAAGGTTGCCCCCTCTCACTGCTCTTATTCAACATAGTTTTGGAAGTTTTACCCACAGCAATCAGAGAAGAAAAGGGAATAAAAGAATCCAGGTCGGAAAAGAAGAAGTAAAGCTGTCACTGTTTGCAGATGACATGATACTATACATAGAGAATTCCTAAAGATGCTACCAGAAAACTAGTAGAGCTAATCAATGAATTTGGTAAAGTTGCAGGATACAAAATTAATGCACAGGAATCTCTGGCATTCCTATACACTAATGATGAAAACTCTGAAAGTGAAATCAAGAAAACACTCCCATTTACCATTGCAACAAAAAGAATAAAATATCTAGGAATAAACCTACCTAAGGAGACAAAAGACCTGTATGCAGAAAATTATAAGACACTGATGAAAGAAATTAAAGATGATACAAATAGATGGAGAGATATACCATGTTCTTGGATTGGAAGAATCAACATTGTGAAAATGACTCTACTACCCAAAGCAATCTACAGATTCAATGCAATCCCTATCAAACTACCACTGGCATTTTTCACAGAACTAGAACAAAAAATTTCACAATTTGTATGGAAACACGAAAGACCCCAAATAGCCAAAGCAATCTTGAGAACGAAACACAGAGCTGGAGGAATCAGGCTCCCTGACTTGAGACTATACTACAAAGCTACAGTAATCAAGACAGTATGGTACTGGCACATAAACAGAAAGGTAGATCAATGGAACGGGATAGAAAGCCCAGAGGTAAACCCACACACATATGGGCACCTTGTCTTTAATAAAGGAGGGAGGAATGTACAGTGGAGAAAGGACAGCCTCTTCAATAAGTGGTGCTGGGAAAACTGGACAGGTACATGTAAAAGTATGAGATTAGAACACTCCCTAACACCATACACAAAAATAAGCTCAAAATGGATTAAAGACCTAAATGTAAGGCCAGAAACTATCAAACTCTTAGAGGAAAACATAGGCAGAACACTGTATGACATAAATGACAGCAAGATCCTTTTTGACCCACCTCATGGAGAAATGGAAATAAAAACAAAAATAAACAAATGGGACCTAATGAAACTTCAAAGCTTTTGCACAGCAAAGGAAACCATAAACAAGACCAAAAGACAACCCTCAGAATGGGAGAAAATATTTGCAAATGAAGCAACTGACAAAGGATTAATTTCCAAAATTTACAAGCAGCTCATGCAGCTCAATAACAAAAAAACAAACAACCCAATCCAAAAATGGGCAGAAGACCTAAATAGACATTTCTCCAAAGAAGATATACAGATTGCCAACAAACACATGAAAAAATGCTCAACATCATTAATCATTAGAGAAATGCAAATCAAAACTACAATGAGATATCATCTCACACCAGTCAGAATGGCCATCATCAAAAAATCTAGAAACAATAAATGCTGCAGAGGGTGTGGAGAAAAGGGAACACTCTTGCACTGCTGGTGGGAATGTGAATTGGTACAGCCACTATGGAGAATAGTATGGAGGTTCCTTAAAAAACTACAAATAGAACTACCATATGAGCCAGCAATCCCAGTACTGGGCATATACTCTGAAAAAACCATAATTCAAAAAGAGTCATGTACCAAAATGTTCATTGCAGCTCTATTTACAGTAGCCCGGAGATGGCAGCAACGTAAGTGTCCATCATTGGATGAATGGATAAAGAAGATATGGCACATATATACAATGGAATATTACTCAGCCATAAAAATAAACGAAATTGAGCTATTTGTAATGAGGTGGATAGACCTAGAGTCTGTCATGTAGAGTGAAGTAAGTCAGAAAGAGAAAGACAAATATCGTATGCTAACACGTATATACGGAATTTAAGGGAAAAAAATGTCATGAAGAACCTAGGGGTAAGACAGGAATAAAGACACAAACTTACTAGAGAACGGACTTGAGGATATGGGGAGGGGGAAGGTTGAGCTGTGACAAAGCGTGAGAGAGGCATGGACATATATACACTACTAAACGTAAGGTAGATAGCTAGTGGGAAGCAGCCGCATAACACAGGGAGATCAGCTTGGTGTTTTGTGACCGCCTGGAGGGGTGGGAGGGAGGGAGACGCAAGAGGGAAGAGATATGGGAACATATGTATATGTATAACTGATTCACTTTGTTATAAAGCAGAAACTATCACACCATTGTAAAGCAATTATACTCCAACAAAGAAGTAAAAAAAATATATTCTGCACTTATAGTGCTAATTTTTCTTAATTCTGTTAGTATTTCTATTACCACCTTTTTGAATTTATTGTTTGGTAGAATAATTATCTTTCGCTATTTATTTTTTCAGGGGTTTTCGCTTGCCTTTTTAATTGGGAGTAGTTCCTCTGCCTTTTTGTTTTACTCAGCTTTCTCCGTCTCTATGAATTTAGGAGAAAAGTTATCCTTTGTGATCTTTGAAGTGGTGTTTTTATGTGGGAGCATCCCTATGTAGAGTGTATACGCCCAGTGTGTTAGGTGTGTGTGTGTGGCGGGGGGTTGATGTGAATGCCAGCCATGTCTTCCTTCAGGTGTGCTGGCTGGTATCAACTTGATAAGGGGTGTGGTTAGTGTTGTAGGATCTAAAGCCTGCACAGGGTATAAGGAAGGACTTCCTCTCTGCTCTGTGGTTGTTGCCACCCTGTGAGGCATGGGGTCTGCTCCCCAGTTGCTTGAGCCTGCCAGAGGGTCAGGCTCAAGCTGACTCTGTTCCCTTTAAGTGTTTTCCTCCTCTCTGCACTGGGGCCTTTACCCCAAAGGAGGCAACTGCTTAAGTAAATGGGGATCGGGCACTTATAGAGGTCTGATATGCTGCCTGTGTAGGTGCCCACGGTCCACTCAGAAGCAGCCCAAGGTCACTTCCCTTCCCCTGTTGAGGTCATCGCAGATCTATTGCAAGGCTGTGATGTGGAGTGGGTGGGGCCAGATTGTTCACTAGGTTGGGGCTGGGGGCCAGAGTGTTATAACTGTAGGAATTGAATCGGCTGCTCTGCTGTCAGAGACCTGGGCTGCTTCTGGGGTGCTGATATAGCTAGCACGAACACAATCTGCTGCCGCCCCTCCTGGACCACACCCCAGGCCCACTGGCTGTCTCTTTGTAACTAGATGAGTCTATTCCCATGGCCCTGTTGGCCCAGATCCTGTGCCTGGCTGTGATGTGGAATGAGTGGGGCTAGGTGTTTGCCCCACTTAGGTTCATGAGCTTGGCGAGGGGGCAGCCACCAGTGCAGAGCTCTCTGCGCCCTGTTTTTTGGCCAGCCAGCATCTATGCACTCTTTGCAAGTGGAGTCGAGGTCTCTCCAGCCCTTCTGTCTGTCCCAGTGGTTCTTTTAGAAGCAAAGGGGGCTTGTCTCCTTCACACAGGACTCCAGGACTGGGATGCACAGTCTGGCTCAGCCCACTTGGTCCCCAGCATCAGAGTCTTCCCGTGTGGACCTTTTCTTTATTTCAGATCCCTCCTACTGGCAGACGTCCTGACCCTTTGCCTTTTCTCCATCGTACCTGGTTACATGTAAATCTTTCTTGCTGCTTTGTTTGTATAGGTGTTCTTTTGCCAGTTTCCAGTTTTCCATGAGAATTTTTCTTCATGTAGATGTATTTTTGATGTGTTTGTTGGGGGAGGTAAGCTCCACATTCCTATTCTGCCACATCCCGGTTCCGTCCTCCTCTTC
The DNA here is from genome assembly GCF_963455315.2 of Globicephala melas. Lineage (NCBI taxonomy): Eukaryota > Metazoa > Chordata > Mammalia > Artiodactyla > Delphinidae > Globicephala > Globicephala melas. Next base: position 62,371,594 of record NC_083317.1, read on the forward strand.
TGCCATCTTGATCCAATCCCCCCAGAATTCTTTATTCTATCTCCGCTCTTCCCTTTGCTATCTGTGTGATTCTGATAAAGTCCTAACCTCAATTTATTTAGTCAGAAAGTTGTACATGTGTGTTTGTGTGAATGTCTCTCTCAAAAAAATTGGAGAGAGGGTCAGGAAGATAAGAAAACTTTTAATTGGTGCATGCAGCCAAGCAGTTCAGCAACAGAACATTAATTTTTATTTTAATAATGTGATTTTAATTGAGTACTTTGCTGGTGCTGCACTAAACTGGGACTGTTACTTAAAATTGCATTAAGAAAGATCATCCCCCTTCTACAACTAATGCCACCCCACCCACACTCCCAAATAACATGTTATCCTTTTGGGAACAGGCAGAATTTAAATTATTGTTCCTTGAGGGATTTTTTAGCAAAAACGGGGTAAGTATTAATAGACCAGAAAGTTACTGTTTTAGAGTAAACAAAACAGTACTGTTGTTTACTCTTTAGAGTAAACAAAAATACAGTTGAAATATACCTTTTTTTAAACACTGTGGCAGTGATCTCTCACTGTCCACTGAATTCTATTATGTTTTCTCTTCCAATAATGTGATTGTAACTAGGAACCTCCCCTTGTACCTAGGTGTATTTGTATGACTATGTCTTGCCAATAGATATGAGCAAATGTTATGAACACATATTATAAAATGTGGTGTGTCTCCTCTGTGATTGCTTTTTTTATTTCTCTGCCTGGATATTTATTATGACATGGCTCTATGGGATGGTGAAACAACAAGATAGAAGGAACCTGGTCCCTTAATGAATACTTGGAGTGGAATTTTTCTGCTCACCTGAATACCTATCCAGGAATGGCTATTGTGTTACTGTTGCAATTTAGGTGTGTGCGGTTACAGTCTAATATGTCCTACCTATTACACATCCATCTTTAGTTGGGTTATATTTCTTAATAAGTGTAAAAAGCAGGAAATATCCATTGGTGGGTTGTCTGTTTTATTGTGACATTTTCAAGAAGAGCCAGGTTTGAATAGGGAGCTTGTATTAGCAGCCTAACATTCTGTTATTGACTGTAAGTCCAAGATTTTGAAAATTAGTATCTTTTCATGCTCATAACCACTTTTTGAAAATACTGTGTATTTTGACCAAAAAAAAAATAAGGTGAAAGAAGAATGTAATGCAGGTTTGTAAATAGCAAATTAATCAAAAAGTGAATGAATGAATAGGATGAATAGATGGATAGACAGATAAAAAGAAGTCCCGGGTGTAGGTGAGGATGCAAGAGGACCAGCTGTTTTTTCAACTTAAAAGTACAAATGATGCAATGATGCAATAATGGTGCATCTTCCCATGGGGTAAGGAGAAGAGTATGAAATTTAGAATCACACAGATGGAAAATGGAATTTGTTGGATAAGCACAGCATGTCATGCACTGTCCTACATATTTTCACATACAGTTTGTGCTTTCATATGCATGGTTTCATAAAAACCCTGCAAGGGAAAAATTATGCTGTTCAATGTTCACGGTGAGAGACTACTGAGGCTCAGTTTTACCATCCCTGAATTATACTGCAGGCATGTGGATGAGCCGGAATTAGAGTTAAGTATTTCTAATTTTAGGTCCTGTGTTATCCAAATTTTACTCTTTATGGGGACTTGGTAGGTAATTAACATTAACATAATAATGTACACATAATAACGTACATTTACATGTATTGTTAAAATTCAGAATGATTATTGTCATCAATACATTGAGTGAATCTTACTGTAACTTAGAAACATCAGGTGTCCTGTGTTTCATAAGAGAATATTTTGGCTTAGGCAATACTATATGGATTTCAAGAGAAGTCGTGGGAGTAGAAAATACGAAGGAAAGTAATTCTGCACTCCAGACACCCTGGCCTTGTTAACTTGCCAGAACTCAGCAGCTATACTGCCTCCAAGTCCTGTTCTCTTCCATCCTCAATTTCTGTTCTTAGCTTTTTATATCCTTCAACCTCATCTTTTTATTAAAATGCTTCTCTGTTTTTTGTGATTACTTTGTGGCCATGTTCAAAAGTGAGGTAAAATCCAACTATTCTAACAAATTAAACCACATTAGTTGGGTGATATTGTATTACTATTCAATGATTTTTTTAGATGCTGTGTCTTAAGCCTAAGAGTTATTATAAAGAAGATTTTTGAGGTACTAATGAGGGCTTTGGGAAACATGTTTTGGGACTAAGATGCTGGCTGTATATAATATTTATTTTGTATTGAGCACCTAGCCGTACCAGGCCCTATGCCATTTTACAAACATTATCTCATTTAATGTAAATAATAAACGTGAAGTGGTACTATTGAGGAAGGAACTGGAGAGATCAAGTAGCTTGCTGAAGATCAAATATTTTGTAGAGAACAGTGGTGAATTTTCAATCCAGTCTATCCAGCTTCTAAAACTGAGCTCTTAATTACCATGCTTTATTGTATATTCTGTGGGTAAACTATCCAAGGGTTATTTTCTAGGTGGGATTAAAAATAGGCCTTTCAAATACTTTGAGCATAGAGAAACATTATTTTAGGTGGGAAAGAGAGTGGGGGACTTGGCCACTGAATCTTAAATCCAATGAATGAACCCTAAATAGCAAAAGTGTTGATGCTAAAGTATCCCCATACTAAGAACTTCTGTGAAATTCAATAAGATGTCCAAAGGGACAACAATAAAAAAATGGGTTGATTCGTTAATGAAACTTAAAGGCATACCAAATGTTCAAGATGTAGGTGCCAAATGTAGGAGCAATACTGTGTTCTGAGGGAATACCACCTTGCAATTATAATTAAAGAGAGGCACTGCCTCTGCCTTCTAAAGGAACAAAGATGCCCACTGGACTTGGGATGCCAAGATCAAAGAACTGTACTTTTTAAGCACCTACATGTGTGGACTGCTTGCAGCATGGAGTACTTGGGTCAACTTTTGAAAGTAAAAATAAACCAAACACTCCGTACATCTTTTCCATTATTTTAAATTGAAGTATGACTGATGTACAATATTATATTTTAAGTGTACAGCAAAGTGATTCTCAATTTTTTAAGTTTATATTCTAATTATAGTTATAAAACATTGGATATTTTCCCTGTGCTGTATAATATATCCTTGTGTCTTATTTATTTTATACGTAGTAGTTTGTATTGATACCTCTTATTCCTCTACTCCTATCTTGCCCTTTCCCCCTTCCCTCTACCCACTGGTAACCACTAATTTTTCCTCCTCATCTGTGAGTCTGTTTCTTTTTTGTTATATTCCCTAGTTTTATTTTTTGATTCCACATATAAGTGATATAATACAGTATTTGTCTTTCTCTGTCTGACTTACTTTAGATTAATACCCTCCAAGTTATCCATGCTGTTGCAAATGGTGAAATTTCTTTCTTTTTTTGGCTAAGTAGTATTCTGTTGTGTTGATATACCACATCTTTATCCATTCATCTGTCGATGGACACTTAGGTTGCTTACATATCTTGGCAATGGTGTATAATGCTGCTGTGAACTTTGGGGTGCACGTATCTTTTCTAATCAGTGTTTTCTTTTTTCTTTCTTTCTTTCTTTTTTTGGACAAATACCCAGGAGTGGAATACCTGGGTCATATGGTAGTTCTGTTTTTGGTTTTTTCCAGAAGCTTGCTTACTGTTTTCCACAGTGGCCACACCAGTTTACATTTCTGCCAACAGTGAATGAGGGTTCCCTTTTCTGCACATCCTATCCAATATTTGTTATGTGTGGTCTTCTTGATGATAGCCATTCTGACAGGGGTGAGGTGATATCTCATTGTGGCATTAATTAGCATTTCTCTCATGATTAAGGATGTTAAGCATCTTTCTATGTGCCTGTTGCCCATCGTTATGTCTTCTTTGGAAAAATTTCTATTCATTTCTTCTGCCTATTTTTTAATCAGGTTGCTTTTTGATGTTGAGTTGTATGTATTATTCGTATATTTAGGATATTAACCCCTTATCAGTCACATCATTTGCAAACATTTTATCCCATTCAGTAGGTTGTCTTTTTGTTTTGTTAAAAGCTTTCGCACAGCAAAGGAAACCATTAAGTTTAATTAGGTCCCATTTGTTTAGTTTTCTTTTCTTTCTTTCTTTCTTTTTTTTTTTTTTTTGCCTTAGGAGACAGATCCAAAAAAAAATTGCTACAATTGATGTGAAAGAGTGTGGTCCACCTATATTTTCTTCTAGACGTTTTTATGGTTTCCAGTCTTACATTTAGGTCTTTAAGCCATTTTGTTATTTTTGTGCATGGTGTTAGACCATGTTATAGTTTCTTTTACATGTAGCTGTCCAGTTTTCCCAGCACTATTTATTGAAGAGACTGTCTTTTCTTCATAGTATATTCTAACCTCTTTGTTGTAGATTACTCAATCATAAAGGCATAGGTTTATTTCTAGGCTGTCTATTCCATTAATCTATATGCCTGTTTCTGTGCCAGTACTATGCTGTTTTGATTACTGTAGCTTTGTAGTATAGTCTGAAGTCAGGGAGCGTGATTCCTCCAGCTCTGTTGTTCTTCCACAAGACTGCTTTTGCTATTTAGGGCCTTTTCTGTTTCCATATGAATTTTAAAATTATTTGTTCTAGTTCTGTGAAGAAGGCGCTTGGCATTTTGATAGGGATTGCATTGAATTAGTAGATTACCTTGAGTAATATGGTCATTTTAACAATATTAATTCTTCCAATCCATGAACACAGTTTATCCTTAGAACAGTTGTGTCATCTTCAATTTTTTTCACCAATGTCTTATCATTGTTTAGAGTACAGGTCTTTTACCTTGCTAGGTAGGTTTATTCCTAGGTATTATTTTCTTTTTGATGCAATGATAAATGGGATTGTTTCCAAAATTTTGCTTTCTGATAGTTCGTTGTTAGTGTATAGAAATGCAACAGATCTCTGTATGTTAATTTTGTATCCAGCAACCTTACCGAATTCATTAATGAGTTCCAGCAGTTTTTTGGTGGTGCCATTAGGATTTTCTATGTATAGTATCATGTCATCTGCACACAGTGACAGTTTTACTTCTTCCTTTCCAATTTGGATGCTCTTATTTCTTCTTGTCTAATTGCTGGGGCTAGGACTTCCAATACTATGTTGAATAAAAGTGGTAAGAGTGGGCATGCTTGTTTTGTTCCTGATCATAGAGGAAATGCTTTCAGCTTTTCACCATTTAGTGTGATGTTAGCTGTACGTTTGTCATATATGGCCTTTATTATGTTGAAGCGTGTTCCCTCTGTGCCCACTTTCTGGAGAGTTTATCATAAATGGGTGTTAAATATTGTCAAAAAGCTTTTTATGCATCTTTTGAGATGATGTGTTTTTTTTTAATTCTTTGTTATTGTGGTGTATCACATTGACCAATTTGCAGATACTGAAAAATACTCGTATCCCTGGGATAAATCCCACATGATTATGGTGTGTGATCCTTTAGATGTATTGTTGGATTTGTTTTGCTGATATTTTATTAAGGATTTTTTCATATTTGTTCATCAGTGATTTTGGCCTGTATTTGTCTTGTGATATCCTTTTTTGGTTTTGGTGTCAGGGTGATGCTGGCCTTGTAGAATGAGTTTGGAAGCATTCTTTCCTCTTCAATTTCCTGCAAGAGTTTGAGAAGGATATGTTAATTCTCCTCTAAATGTTTGGTAGAATTCATCTGTGACACTATCATCTCCTGGACTTTTGTTTGTTGGCAGTTATTAAATAATTGATTCAATTTCAATACTGGTAATTGGTCTGTTCATATTTTCTATTTCTTCCTGGTTCAGCCTTGGGAGATTGTACCTTTCTAAGAATTTGTCCATTTCTTCTGGGTTGTCCATTTTATTGGCAAATAGTTGTTTGTAGTTGTCTCTTAAGAGCCTTTGTATTTCTGTGGGGTCAGTTGTAACTTCTTTTTCATTTCTAATTTTATTGATTTGGGCCTTCTCCCTTATTTTCTTGATGAGTCTGGCTAAAGTTTTGTCAATTCTTTAAAATCTTTTCAAAGAACCAGCTGTTAGTTTCATTGACCTTTTCTAATGTTTTTTTAGTCTCTAGTTCATTTATTTCTCTTCTGATCTTTACAATATCTTTCCTTATACTGATTTTGGATTTTGTTTGTTCTTCTTTCTCTAGTTCCTTTAGGTATAAGGTTAGGTTGTTTATTTGAGATTTTTCTTATTTCCTGAGGTAAGCTTGTATCACTACAAACTTCCCTCTTAGAACTGCTTTTGCTGCATCTGATAGGTTTTGGATCATTGTGTTTTCATTTCTCATTAGTCTGTAGGTATTTTTTTAATTTTCTCTTTGATTTCTTCAGTGATCCATTGGTTGTTTGGTAGCATATTGTTTAGTCTCCACTCATTTATGGTTTTTGCCATTTTTTTCTTGTAGTTGATTTCTAGTCTCATAGCATTGTGGTTAGAAATGATGCATGACATGATTTCAGTTTTCTTAAATTTACCAAGGCTTGTTTTGTGGCATACCATGTGAACTATCCTGGTGAGTGTTCCATGTGAACTTGAAAAGAATGTGTATTCTGCTTTTGGATGGAATGTCCTGTAAATATCTACTAAGTTCATCTAGTCTAATGTGTTATTTAAGGCCAGTGTTTTGTTTGTTTGTTTGTTTTAATTTTATTGAAATATAGTTGATTACAATGTATTAATTTCTGCTGTATAGCAGAGTGATTTAGTTTTACATATATATATGTGTGTGTGTATATATATATATGACTTATTGTATTCTTTTCCATTATGGTTTAGCACAGGATGTTGAATATACTTCCCTGAGCTATATAGTAGAACCTTTTTGTTTATCTATCCTATATTTAATAGTTTGCATCTGCTAATCCCCAAATCCCAATCCTTCCCTCCCCCACCCTCCCTCAGTTGGCAACCACAAATCTGTTCTCTATATCTGAGAGTCTATTTGTTTTTTTAGATAAGTTCATTTGTGTCAAATTTAGATTCCATATCTAAGTGATATCATAAGGTATTTTTCTTTCTCTTTCTGGCTTACTTCACTGTATTTCCCTCAGCCCTCTAGGATTCCTGAAAGTAAGCCCTGCTGGCCTTCAAAGCCACATGCTCTCAGGGCTTGTCTTCTTGGTGCAGAACCTGCAGGCTAGGGAGCCTGACATCAGGCTCAGACCTCACTCCTTTGAGAGAGCCTCCAGAGTTGCAGTTATTCCCCTGTTCATAAATTGCCCACTTGGGAGTATGGAATTTGCCTATTATGCAACTCCACCCCTTCTACCTGTCTCGTAGTGCTTCCTTCTTTAGATCTTTAGTTGTATCTTTACTCATGGGTTCCCAACTTTTTTATCAATGTTTTTTCTGCAAATGGTTGTGATTTTGGTGTGCCTCTGAGAGGTGAGCTCCAGGTCTTTCTACTCTGCTATCTTGCACAGTAATCCAGGAATAAATATTTTTGATAGTGTGCTGCGTGTCTTTAAAAAGACTTCATGTTTGCTTGTGGAAGCAGGCATTGGAAGGGTTGCAGCTCCATGTTCTTTTGGAGTCCACCCTGTATATTTTTGTTTGACTTGCATAAAAAGTACTGGTGTATTACAGGCTCTCAGAATATGTGCAGAATGGAAATATAGTATTTAGATTAAAATAGAAAATAAAAGCAGTTTTGGAAAGGATGGGACAAAGGGTAGAAATGACAAATCAAAAATAAAACTTTTCATATTTTTTAAGCCTGCTTAGGTGGATAATAAAGAAAACGATTTAAAAACTATCAGGAATAGCAGTATCTTTTTATTATTGGTTCAATTTCATATTATGACACTTCTCCTTCCCCTGCAAAGATGGCTAATATTTACTTTAAAATATAAGCACATTAAAGTTAAGATAGTTATTCCATGATTCTCCATTTTATGACCTTTGTCTTCTTTCCATGAAAAATTTTGACTCCCATTAGGACCTCGAGTCTAAATGTAAAATAATCTTAATACTGTACCTGTATGTACAGTTATGGTTATGGGATGCTGGACAGTCATCCCACTAGAGATAATTAAGAGCAGTTCAGCACAGAGAATCAGGGAAGTATTAGGAGCTTGTAACCTGAGCCAAAAAAGACCTAATGATTAAATGGAAAATATCAATCATTTCTGCCTTGCAAATTAACAGGTATCTAGGTGCTATTCAGATAGTACAATAAAATATGATAGAAATATAATAAACCAAATAATTGTAAATATACAGTGATTCCTCCCACTAAACTTTAAGCACCTTGAGGGCAGGAACACCATGTTAGTTGAGTATGTGGCCTTAATATCTGGTTCTTAGGAGTCAAATTCTTGCATTGGATAGGAACTTGGTTATGGGAGTTGGGTGGGTGGGAATATAGGATGATGATGTGAGGCCAACTTACTCCCAAGAAAGGAAGTTGATCCATCAAGGAAATAAGGCTCTTACAGATGATGCAGAAGTAAATACCCCTGGCTACACCATAGAGTAGGACTAGTCCCATCAGCAGGTTAGGTAATCAAATAGGAAAAAGATCAATGAGTAAGGGCTTCCAAATGTAGAGAACCAAAGGAGAGCAGATAGTTTGACGTTAGGAAAATAACAAACAGTAAGGTCAAGGCCTGGCAAAAAGCATGAACTTCCACCTAACCTGGAATGAAAGAGATAACCCTGGAGGCTCTGCCTGTAGACAAAAATGTAATCTAGGTTATGTGACAGCCTGAAGACAAAAATCCTTATGGTTAGACCAAATGAACCTTGGTGTAGCTGTTTGAGTCTCTCAGTCAGCTGGGTATTCCTCTACATTAAATTCTTGTATATTTGAGATGAGGAAAAACAACAATTTCCTAAGATAAGCCAAGTCTATTTTTAGCTAAAAATTCTTTGTTCTCATTGACCTTATATATTGTTTTTATTTAAACTTAGTTTTCTCTTCAAGTAAAACCTAGTCACATTTTAATTTTAGGAAAACTTTACTTTTCCACACACTATTTAGGATATGTTGGAGGATATTAATGGGCCTTTAAAGGTCAGATGTGGTATCCATGGGAAGGAAGAGACATTTAATCCAGGCAGAGAGTCCCCAAAGCATCAAGGAAGGGAGGTATTTGAACATTTCTAACACTTACTGAAAACAACTAGAAAGCAACCAAAAGAAGGGTAAAGAGTCAGTGGGAAGGAAGACATTGCTGAGAGCAAGGCCCCAGGAAGAAGAAGCAATCCCTGTTTTTCTGTGATTAATATCTGGGCATTGTAGACTGACACTTTACATTATGCAGTAAAATGCACTGCAGATGAATTGATTGTGTTTAAGATGATGAGGCAAAGAGGGATAAGGATCCAAGGAGGATAGAGATTCATTAAGACTGTGAAGTTCATGATTAGTAGAAAAACTTCAGCTAAAATTGTGCCATCTTTATTGAAGAACTAATATATGGCAAAAAACAAGGCTGATTCATGGACTGAATGAAGTCTAACACTTCTGTAACAGACACAGATCTGTACATTTTCAGTCATCACTTGTTTAAATTGATTATCAAATCACCACCATCAAAACATGCAATAGATAATAGGTATTAACTAAATACAGTTGATTATAGAAAACAAGTACTTTTGCATTTTCCGTAACAGTATTAGGGACTGAATGTTTGTGTCCCCCACCCCCAAATTCATATGTTGAAATCCTAACCTCCAATCTAATGTTATTAGGAAGTGGGGCTTTATGAGGTCATGATGGTCATGAGCCCTCATGAAGGGGATTAGTGCCCTTACAAAGGGGGGCCCACAAAGCTCACTCTCTTTCTGCCATATTAGGATACAATGAGAAGTCAGCAGTCTGCACGCCAGAAGAGAGCTCTCACCAGAACCTAACCATGTTGGCAAACTGATCTAGTATTTCCAGCCTCCAGAAGTGTGAGAAATACATTTCTGTTGTTTATAAACCACCCAGTCTGAGGTATCTTGTTATAGAAGTCTGCACTAAGATACCAACTTAATAGAAAAAAAATTAGTAGTATAGACAAATCTATTAAGAGTCCTAAATTATATGTATATATACATGTATATGTGTGTACATATACAATATATATGTGTATATACTATATGTAATATGCATATATGTATATATATGGCAGTATTAAATTCAACAAACATATTAAAATGCATTTTAAAATTCAGAAAAACGAATATGTCTTTTTGGCAAAATGTTTTTTGACCAAATGAAAAATTCCCTACCTACCATCTTTGGATTAATTCTTTCTTATCTCATGGGCTCTCTTGCCACATTTTCTTTACCTCTCCTCACATTGCCAGCATGTTTAAATGAATATAACATGGATAAAATGTGGGTTCTTAGAGTCACTTGCTTGAACCAACTCCTTTTTAGACTATTTTTCTCTTCTCTTACAGTCTCTCCACTGTGCTGGCCTGATCTTATTAGCTCTGTATCGCATATCTTTCCCCTTACTCTCCTACCAAACACTGCCAAATTAATCTATGAAATTAAATCCTTTGCTTAAAAATCTTCCATTAGCTTTCTTTGACTCTGGAAGAGCAAATACCTAAATCTGCCGTTCAAGGTCCTCCCTAATCTAACCCTACCTTGCACATTTCTCAGTTTTAATTCTTAACTCACCTGTACCCTTTCCCTGCATACAAAGTGATTCATTAATACACTTTCACCTTCGCCACTTGGTTCCATTAATGCACATTCCTGTTCCTCAAGTTCATGTCCTCGCTTATGCCATTCCTTTTGCCTGGAATGCTAATTTCTATTTCATACATCTATATCTGTTAGATTTGTACACTTTAAAACACAGTTCAGTGCCATCTCCACCAGGACTGCTTCTCATCCCTACAGCTAGATGTGATTTCTTTCTTTCAGGGCTTTTTTTTTTTTTTTTTTGAAATGTATCAATTATAGCATCAATAATATTATATTGAATAATGTTTATCACATGTTGCCTTGTACCACAATCCTTAGTGCATTTGTTTTATTTCTTCAGCTGTTTTACAACCTACTTGAGAGTAGCCATTTTCATTTCTCATATTTGACCTTGGCAAATTACACATGAGATACTTAATAGAGATTTATTGAATGAATGAATGAATGAATGAGTAGATCTTCATAATCTCCAATTGTGTCTAAGACATGGTGTCTAACACCTGGTAGTTAAGAATTTAATTGAAAGTTGTAAGTGAATTGAGTGGGAGACCCTCCAGAAAACAAAAATCTGTGATCATTTCTCTATTGTAAAATTAAGAACTATAGGAACAGATGCCTTAAAACTGTTGCATATAAACATGCTATCAATTTCTCATTTTGTTCTAGTGATCTAAATTTGGTCTTTGCTTAGTTTTATTCCTTTGCTTAGTTTTATTTTCTGGACATAAATTTAAACATGATTTAAAAAAAAATTCTTTCTGGTATTTCATTATTAGTGTAAAGAAACACAGCAAAGTCCTACATATTAATATTGTGTCCTGCTACCTTGTTGAATTCATTTATTCTTATAGTTTTTGTGTGGAGTCTTCAGTGTTCTGTGTATAGGGTATCATGTCATCTCCAAGTAGCTTTATCTCTTCCCTCCCAGTTTGGATACCTTTTCTTTTTCTTGTCTCATTCCTGTGGCTTGGACTTCCAATACTGTATTGAATAGAAATGGTGAGAGTAGGCATCCTTGTGTTGTTCCTGAATTTAGTGGGAAGGCTTTCACATTTTCATGGTTGAGTATCATGTTGGCTGTGCATTTACCATAAATGGCCTTTATTATATTGCGATGTGTTCCCTCTGTACCCACTTTGATGGGAGTATTTTTTTTATGAATAGAGGTTAAATTTCATCAAATGCTTTTTCTGTGTCTATTAAAATAATCATGTGGGTTTTGTGTTTTGTTAATATGGTGTATGACATTGATTTGCATATGTTGAACCATCCCGGTAACCATGGGATGATTCCAACTCAATCATGGTGTATGATCCTTTTTATGTAGTGTTGGATTTGGTTTGGTAATATTTTGTTGAGCATTTTTACATCTTCATTCATCAAAGATACTGGCCTGTAATTTTCTTTATTTGTGGAGTCTTTGTTCGGTTTTGGTATCAGGGTAATGGTGGCCTCATAGAATGAATTTGGGACTGTTTATTCCTTTATAAATTTTTGGAATAGTTTGAGAAGGATAGGTATAAGTTCTTTATATGTTTAGTAGCATTCCCCAGTGAAGCTGTCCAGTCCTAGACTTCGGTGTGCAAGGACTGTTTATTTGTTTGTTTAAATTACAGATTCTATTTCATTTCTAGAGATCAGTCGGTTGAGAATGTCTTTTATCTTCTTGATTCTGCCTTGGCATGCTGTATGTTTCTAGAAATTTGTCCATTTCTTCCTTGTTATCCAATTTGTTGACATATAACTGTTCATAGTATTCTTCTATGATTTTTTGTATCTCTGTGTTGTTGGTTGTTGTTCCTCCTTTTTCGTTTCTTATTTTGTTTATTTGGATCTACTCTTTCTTTCTTGGTGAGCCTGGCTAGAAGTCTGTCAGTTTTGTTTATGTTTTCAAAAATCCAGCTCTTGGTTTCACTAATCTTTTCTATTTTTTTAATCTCTATTTTCTCTCTGATCTTTATTATTTCCTTTTTTCTGCTGACTTTGGGCTTTATTCTTCTTTTTCTAATTCTTTCAGGTGGTACGTTATGTTGTTGGAGATTTTTCTTGTTCCTTGAGGAAGACCTGTATCATTATGAACTCCCCTTTTAGAAATGCTTTTCCTGCATCCCACAGTATAAAGTATTTTCATTTTCATTTCTCTTGAGATATTTTCTGATTCGTTATTTGATTTCATCATTGACCTATTGTTTTTTTTCAGTAGCATGTTGTTTATACTGCACGTTTTCAGTTTTTTCCCATTTTTCTTTTCATTTTTTTAACATCTTTATTGGAGTATAACTGCTTTACAATGGTGCATTAGTTTCTGCTTTATAACAAAGTGAATCAGCTATACATATACATATATCCCCATATCTCCTCCATCTTGCATCTCCCTCCCACCCTCCCTATCCCACCCCTCTAAGTGGTCACAAAGCACTGAGCTGATCTCCCTGTGCTATGCGGCTGCTTCCCACTAGCTATCTATTTTACATTTGGTCGTATATATAAGTCCATGCCACTCTCTCACTTCGTCCCAGCTTACCCTTCCCCCTCCCTGTGTCCTCAAGTCCATTCTCTATGTCTGTGTCTTTATTCCTGTCCTGCCCCTAGGTTCTTCAGAACCATATTTTTTAAGATTCCATATATATGTGTTAGCATACAGTGTTTATTTTTCTATTTCTGACTTACTTCATTCTGTATGACAGTCCCTAGATCCATCCACCTCACTACAAAGAACTCAATTTCATTTCTTTTTATGGCTGGGTAATATTCTGTTGTATATATGCGCCACATCTTCTTTATCGATGCATCTGTTGATGGACACTTAGGTTGCATCCATGTCCTGGCTATTGTAAATAGAGCTGTAATGAACATTGTGGTACATGACTTTTTTTTTGCGGTATGTGAGTCTCTCACTGTTGTGGCCCCTCCCACTGTGGAGCACAGGCTCCGGACACACAGGCTCAGCAGCCATGGCTCACGGGCCCAGCCGCTCCATGGCATGTGGGATCTTCCCGGACGGAGGCACAAACCCGTGTCCCCCGCATTGGCAGGCGGACTCTCAACCACTGCACCACCAGGGAAGCCCCATGACTCTTTTTGAATTATGGTTTTCTCAGGGTATATGCCCAGTAGTGGGATTAGGAACCCAGTTTTCTTTTTGTAGTTGATTTCTAGTTTCATACTGTTGTGTTCAAAAAAGATGTTTGAAGTCATTTCTATCCTCTTAATTCTGTTGAGGTTTGTTTTGTGATAGTATGTGGTCTATCTTAGAGAACATTCCATGCATGCTTGAAGAGAATATGTATTCTGGTTTTAGGGAAGGTAGTGTCCTGTAGATATCAATTAAGTCCAACTGGTCTATTGTGTCATTTAAGACTTTTGTTGCCTTATTGATTTTCTATCTGGATGATCTGCCCATTGATGTCAGTGGGGTGTTAAAGTCTCTTACTATTATTGTATTATTGTCAGCTTCTCCATTTATGTCTCTTAGTATTTGCTTTATATATTTTGGTGTTCCTGTATTGGGTGCATATATATTAATGAGTATAATATCCTTTTCTTGTATTGATCCCTTTATCATTATATAATGCTCTTCATTTTTTTTTCTTTATGACATATGTTTTAAAGTCTATTTTATGTGATATGAGTATTGCTACCCCCATTTTCCCATTGTTGCTATTTGCATGAAGTGTCCTTTTTCTTCTCTTCATTTTCAGTGTGTGTGTCTTTCATCCTGAAGTGAGTCTATTATAGGCAGCATATTGCAGGTTCTTGTTTTTTAATCCTGTGTATCTTTTGATTGAAGCATTTAGTCCATTGGCATTTAAAGTAATTATTGATGGGTATGTACTTAGTGCCATTTTAATCCTTGTTTTTCAGGGGTTTTTTCTTTCTTTGTTCATATCTTCTTTTGTTTTTCTTGTTGTGGTTTTATAATTTTCTTTTGTAGTCTGCTTGAGTTCCTTTCTTTTTGGTTTTTGTGAATCTATTGTATATTTTTGATTTGTGGTTACCATGGAGTTCAAGTATGTTGACCCATAACTATATCTACTTGCTTTAAACTGGTATTCAAATTCAATCACATTCTAAAAAGAATGTACATTTTTATACTCATCTCCCCCATATTTTGTGATTTTGATGTCCTATTTTACATCTTAATGCCATCCTTTTACTTTTTATAGTAGTTATAAATGCTTTTACAATTTCAATTGTTTTTTAATTTATGTATTGGCTTTTTTAAGTGATCTTCAACCCTTACTATACGTGAGCCTTTCCTGTTGTGATTTTTCCTTTCCTTTATATTATTCTTTTCTATTTAGAGAAAGCCTTTTAATATTTATTTTAGAGTAGGTTCAGTATTGCTTAATTCTTTTAGTTTTTGCTTGTTTGAGAAGTTCTTTATCTCTCCTATTCAAAGTGATAATCTTGCTGGGTAGAGTGTCCTAGGTTACAGATTTTTCCCTTTTAACTCTTTGCATGTATCATAGACCTCCATTCTGGCAGGAAAATTTACTGCACAGAAATCAGCTGATAGCCAATGGCAGTTCCCTTGTACATGACTTTTTCTCTTGCAGCCTTTAGAATCCTCTCTTTTTATTTAAATTTTGCCATTTTAATTATGACATGTCTTGGTGTGGGTTTGTTGGGTTCATCTTATTTGGGACCCTCTGTGCTTCCTATATTTTGGATATCTGTTTCCTTCTTTTGTTTTGGAAAGGTTTCAGCCATAATTTCATCAAATACATTTTCAATCCCCTTCTTTCTCTTTTTTTTTTCCCCTGGAACCCATATTATACATAGGTTGGCACATTTTATATTATCCCCATAGATCACATATTTTGCTTTTATTGGATTGGCCAAAATTTTCGTTTGGTTAGAGAATACATTGTTTAATAAAATTCTTGGTGAAAATGAAAAATGTCTTTTATTTTTACTTAAAAACAGACAAAAAAAACCACAACAAACTTTTTGGCTAACCCAATTTTTTTGGTCTTTCTATCTGTTGTTCTGATTGGGTGATTTACATTATTCTATCTTCCAGATCACTTATTCATTTTTCTGTTTTGTTATTCAGCTCTTCATTACTTTTAGGTTGCTTTTTTTTATTTTTTTTTTGCAGTACGTGGGCCTCTCACTGTTGTGGCCTCTCCCGTTGCGGAGCACAGGCTCCAGGCGTGCAGGCTCAGCGGCCATAGCTCACGGGCCCAGCCACTCCGCGGCACGTGGGATCCTACCGGACCGGGGCACGAACCTGCGTCCCTTGTATCGGCAGGCGGACTCTCAACCACTGCGCCACCAGGGAAGCCCTAGGTTGCTTTTTAATCTCAGCAATTGAATTATCTATTTTTGTATGGTTTTCTTTATATTTTCTAGTTCCTTGTTACATTGATCTGCATTTTTGTAGATGGTTTTTCTTAATTCTGTTAACATTTTTGTTACCCCCTATTTGAGAGCTGGTGTGATCTGTTTCATTATTTGTTTTTTCTGGGGATTTATCTTGTTCTTTTAATTTAGAGTTGTTCCTCTGTCTTTTAAGTGTTCTTAATTTTCTCTGTCTCTATGAATTTAAGAGAAACAGTTATCCACCGTAGTTTTGAAGGGGTGTTTTTATGTGAGATTATCCCCGTGTAGACTGTGTATGTCCATTGTCTTTGGTGAGAAGGCTAATTTTGATACGGACACCAGCCACGTCTTTCCTCAGGATGTCTTGGTCATTATCCCCCTGATATGGGGTGTGATTGATTTGGGGAGGATTTAAAGCCTTTTCAAGATGTGAGGCAGAGGCAGATCTTTGCTCTGCTCCACAGTGTCACCTGTCAGGTGTGGGGTCTACTACTCAGTTGAAGTAGAAGCCCTTAGAGGCAGGCTCAATCACGCTCCATTGCCCTTGAGAACATGCCTTGCCCCAAAGGAGGTGATTGCTCACAGAAGATCTATGCTTTGCCTGTGTAGGCATCCATAGCTCCACTCAGAAGCAGCCCAAGATCACATCCCTTCCCCTACTGTTTGTCCCAGATCTAGTACAGTGCTTTGGTTTGGAGTAGATGGGGACTAGGTGTTGGGGTGTTTTAACTGCAGGAATTGAGGTGTCTGTGCTGCCACCAGAGTTCTGGATGTCGTTGAGGCAGATTTCTCCCAGGACCTGTAGGCCTCAGATCCAGCACTAAGCTGTGGCGTGGAGTGGGCTGGGCCAGGGTGCTCTTGCTGCAAGACAAACCTCTGTGTGCTTCTGAGAGTGGTGACAATGGCTGCCACCACTCTACCTGGATCACACTTAAGGCCTCCCGGTTTGTCTCTGTGTAGCTAGACCCTTCTTTTCCCAGGGCTGGTTGGCCCAGATCCTGTGCTATGCTGTGGTGTGGAGTGAGCAGGTCTAGGGTGTTCACCTCATTTGGCTTGAGGAGTGTGGGCAGGTGGCAGCTTCCAATGCAAGGCTCTCTTTGCCTGATTATTGGCAAGGCAGCATGAGTGTACTCCTTGAGAGTGAAGTCTGGGCTTCTCTAGCCCTTCTGTCTGTCCCAGCAGCCAAGGGGGTTATTCTCCTCCACTCTGGACGCCAGGACTGGATATCTCAGATTGTGACTCCATCTGCTTGCTCCCCAGGACAAGAGTCTGCCCATGTGGACCTTCTTTTCAGATCCCTCCCAGGGACACAGGTCCTGACCCAGTGCCTTTTTTCTCTCCTACTCGGTTACATGGAGATCATCCTTGAAGCTTTCATTGTATAGGAGTTCTTCTGCCAGTTTTCAGTTAGTTTTCTGTGAGAGTTGTAGATGTATTTTTGATGTTTTTATCAGGGGAGGGGGTTGAGCTCCACAGCCTCCTACTGCAACATCTGGATCAGGACTTGTTTAATGTAGGTGACTGTTCCCTACTTACCTAGTTACATCATTCCTTAATTTATCATTGGTGTCAGATTATCCAGTGACATGTCCACTTGGAAGTGGGTTGATATTAACAATGATTAATATTATTAGTGTGGCTAGGTGTCTTTCCAATAGAGAAAGTTTGTTTAAAATAGTTAATAAAAGTCAAAGCTCCTGAGACCTATTAAGAGAAATTTTTTTTCTGAAGTTCAAGAGAACTGGAGGACTATTTGCTCAGAGAGCTGCCTGGATTGTTATGTTTTATCTCTTATACTCAAATGGAATTAAGTATGCAAAGGATAAACATCACTGTACTGGGGAAGAGCCAGTGTGCCATGGAAAATAAAGAGGCTGTGAATTGCAGAAAGGAGTAAAATAGAGGATCACATGGTAATAACAGTGAAGTCTTGAATTATGTCCTATTTAAAGTGTCCTGATAAGGATTAAAAATAGGGATAGTTTTCAGGATAATTGAATAAACCAATGTATTAAAAATTAATCAAGGAAAAAAGTTTTTCATTTTATGGGCAGTTCATCACATAGCCCACCCCACCCCCCATCCAATAACTTATTTAAAAGCCATGGAAGAATAAGAAAGGTGATGCAAAAAACAATGATAAGCAAATGACATATTCTCATGGAAATAAATTTCACATTATTAAAACTTTTTTTAATGTACAAGCTGACTGCATAACATTGGATTCAAGAGAGAATACTTCTTTACATACATCATGGTGTTTGAAAGTTTGATTAGCACTTCAGATTCCTGTTTATGAAATATCAAAAGTAATATTTTTTGACAAAGATATCTAATCAGAAGATGTTGGGAGATTTATAAAAGCTATCTTGCCATTGAATCATAGTTTAAGGCTGTGGTACAGAAACTTTGTTTTAAGATAGTAAATTAAAAAATGTTTTTATACTGGAGTATAGTTGATTAACAGTGTTGTGTTAGTTTCAGGTGGACAGCAAAGTGATTCAGTTATACATATACATGTTATCTATTCTGCTTAAAATTCTTTTCCCATTTACATTATTACAGAATACTGAGCAGCGTTCCCTGTGCTATACAGTAGGTCCTTGTTGGTTATGTATTTTAAATATAGTAGTGTGTATATGTCAATCCTACACTCCCATTTTATCCCTCTACCCCACCTTTCTCCTTTGGTAACCATAATTTTGTTTTCTAAGCCTATGAGTCTTTGTTTTGTAAATAAGTTCATTTGTATCTTTTTTTTTTTTTTTAGATTCCACATATAAGTGATATCATATGATATTTGTCTTTGTCTGACTTACTTCACTTATGATAATCTTCAGTTCCATCCATGTTGCTGCAAATGGCATTATTTCATTCTTTTCAATGGGAGAGTAATATACCACATTTTCTTTATCATTCATCTGTCAATGGACATTTAGGTTGCTTACGTGTCTTGGCTATTGTAAACAGCGCTGCAATGAACATGGCGGTGCATGTATCCTTTCAGACCATGTTTTTCTCTGGATATATGCCTAGGAGTGGGATTGCTGAATCATATGGTAGCTCTATTTTTAGTTTTTAAGGAACCTCCATACTGTTCTCCATAGTGGCTGTACCAATTTACATTCCCACCAACAGTGTAGGAGAGTTCCCTTTTCTCCCATCCTCTCCAGCCTTTATTTATTGTTGGTAGGCTCTTTGATGATAGCCGTTCTGACTAGTGTGAGGTGATATCTTATTGTAGTTTTGATTTGCATTTCTCAATAATTAGAAATGTTGTGCCTCTTGGCCATGTGTATTTCTTGTTTGGAGAAATGTCTGTTTAGGTCTTCTGTCCTGTTTTTTCTGTCTGTTTTTTGATTGGGTGTTTGTTTTTTTCATACTGAGCTGAATGAGTTGTTTCTAGATTTTTGGAGATTAATCCCTTGTTGGTCACATTGTTTGCAAATATTTTCTCCCATTCTGTGGGTTGTCTTTTCATTTTGTTTATGGTTTCCTTTGCTGTGCAAAAGCTTTAGAGTTTAATTAGGTCCCAATTGTTTATTTTTATTTCCATTACTCTGGGAGAAAGATTGAAAAACATATTGCTGCAATTTATGTCAGAGGGTTCTGCCTATGTTTTCCTCTAAGAGATACATAGTATCAGGTCTTACATATAGGGCTTTAATCCATTTTGAGTTTATTTTTGTGTATGGTGTTAGGGAGTGTTCTAATTTCATTCTTTAACATGTAGCTGTCCAGTTTTCCCAGCACCATTTATTGAAGAGACTGTCTTTTCTCCATTGTATAGTCTTTCCCCCTTTGTCATAGATTAATTGACCATAGGTGTGTGGGTTTAATGTCTGTGCTTTTTATCCTGTTCCATTGATCTCTGTGTCTGTTTTTGTGCCAGTACCTTACTGTTTTGATGACTGTAGCTTTGTAGTATAGTCTGAAGCCAGGGAGTCTGATTCCTCCAGCTTTGTCTTTCTTTCACAAGATTGCTTTGGCTATTCAGGGTCTTTTGTGTCTCCATACAAATTAAAAATTGTTTTCCTTCTAGTTCTGTGAAAAATGCCATTGGTAATTTGATAGGGATTGCACTGAATTGTAGATTGCCTTGGGTAGTATAGTCATTTTAACAATATTGATTCTTCCAGTTGAAGAACATTGTATATCTTATCATCTGTGTCATATTCAATTTCTTTCATCAGCAACTTATACTTTTTGGAGGACAGGAGTTTTGCCTTCTTAGGTAGGTTTATTCCTAGGTATTTAATTCTTTTTGATGTAATGGTAAATAGAATTGTTTCTTTTAATTTCTCTTTCTGATATTTCGTTGTTAGTGTAGAGAAATGCAACAGGTTTCTGTGTATTTACTTTGTATCCTGCAACTTTACCAAATTCACTGATGACCTCTGGTAGTTTTCTGGTGGCATCTTTAGGATTTGCTATGTATAGTATCATATCATCTGTAAATAGTGACAGTTTTACTTTTTCTTTTCCAATTAGGATTCCCTTTATTTCTTTTTCTTCTCTGACTGCCATAGCTAGGACTTCCAAAACTATGTTGAATAATAGTGGCATGAGTGGACATCCTTGCATTGTTCCTGATCTTAGAGGAAATACTTTCAGCTTTTCACTGTTGAGTATGATGTTAGCTGTAGGTTTCATGTATGGCCTTTATTATGTTGAGGTAGGTTCCCTCTATGGCCACTTTCTGGATAGTTTTTAATCATAAATGAGTGATGAATTTTGTCAAGCTTTGTCTGCATCTATTGAGATGATCATATGGTTTTTATTGTTCAATTTGTTGATGTGGTGTATCATACTGATTCATTTGCAGATATTGAAAAATCCTTGCATCTCTGGGATAAATCCCACTTGATCATGGTGTATGATCCATATAATGTATTGTTGGATTCAGTTGGCTATTATTTTGTTGAGGATTTTTGTGTGTATGTTCGTCAGTGATAGTGACCTGTAATTTTGTTTTTTGTGGTATTGTTGTCTGGTTTTGGTAGCAGGTTGATGGTGACCTCATAGAATGGGTTTGGGAGTATTCCTTCTACAATTTTTTGGAATGGTTTCAGAAGGATATGAAATGGTTTCAGAAGGACATTCTATAAATGTTTGATAGAATTTGCCTCTGGAGCCATCTGGTTCTGGACTTTTGTTGGGAGTTTTTAAATCACAGTTTCAATTTCACTGCTTGTGATTGGTCTCTTCATATTTTCTATTTTTCCCTGGCTCAGTTTTAGGAGATTGTACCTTTCTAAAGAGTTGTTTATCTCTTCTAGGTTGTCAATTTTAGTGGCATATATATAGTTGCTTGTAGTAGTCTCTTATGATCCTTTGTATATCTGTGGTGTTCGCTGTAACTTCTTTTTCATTTCTAATTTTATTGATCTGAGCCCTCTCCCTGTTTTTCTTGATGAGTCTGGCTAAAGATTTATCAATTTCGTTTACCTTTTCAAAAAACCATCTGTTAGTTTCATTTATCTTTTCTATTGCTTCCTTCATCTCTATTTCATTTATTCCTGCTCTGATCTTTATGATTTCTTTCCTTCTGCTAACTTTGGGGGTTTTTGTTTGTTGTTTTTTTTCTCTCTCTAGTTGCTTTAGGTATAAAGTTAGGTTGTTCATTTGTGATTTTTCTTGTTTCCTGAGGTAAGAATGTATTGCTATGAACTTCCCCTCTTAGAACTGCCTCTTTCATGTCCCATAGGTTTTGGATTGCTGTGCTTTCATTTTCATTTGTCTCTAGGTATGTTTGATTTCTTCAGTGATCCATTGGTTGTTTAATAGCATATTGTTTAGCCTTCATGTGTTTGTGTTTTTTACACTTTTTCTTCTTGTAGTTGTTTTCTAATCTCATAGCATTGTGATCAGAAAAGATGCTTGATATGATTTCAGTTTTTTTCATTTACCAAGGCTCACTTAGTGGCCCAGCATGTGATCTCTATCCTGGAGAACGTTCCATGTGCACTTGAGAAGAATGTGTATTGTGCTGCTTTCAGATGGAATGCTCTATAAATGTCAGTTAAGTGCACCTGGTCTAATGTGTCATTTAAGGCCTGTGTTTCCTTATTGATTTTTTGTCTGGAGGATCTGTGCATTGATGAAAGTGGGGTGTTACAGTCTCCCACTATTATTGTTTTACTGTCGATTTCTCCTTTTATGGCTGTTTTATTTGCCTTATATATTGAGGTGCTCCTGTGTTGTGTGCATATGTATTTAACAATTGTTCTGTCTTTTTCTTGGATTGATCCTTGA
This sequence comes from Globicephala melas, assembly GCF_963455315.2. Lineage (NCBI taxonomy): Eukaryota > Metazoa > Chordata > Mammalia > Artiodactyla > Delphinidae > Globicephala > Globicephala melas. The sequence goes on from NC_083317.1 coordinate 62,393,834, forward strand.
TCATTCTGTAGTGTTCTTCTTTGCCTCTTGTAACAGCCTTTCTTTTATTTTAAAGTCTGTTTTGTTTGATATGAGTATTGCTACTCCAAATCTCTTTTCCCATTTGCAAGGAATACCTTTTTCCATCTGCTCACTTTCAGTCTGTATGTGTCCCTAGATCAGCAGTGGGTCTCTTATAGACAGCATATACAGGGGTCTTGATTTTGTATGCATTCAACCAGTCTATGTCTTTTGGTTGGGACATTTAATCTGTTTACATTTAAAATAATTATTGATAAGTATGTTCTTATTGCCATTTTGTTTATTATTTGGGATTTGGTTTTGTAGGTCTTTTTTCTTCCCTTCCTCTTGTTCTTTTCTCTTGTGATTTGATGACTGTCTTTAGTATTGTGTTTGGATTCCTTTTTCTTTTTTGTGTGTGGATCTATTGTAGATTTTTGGTTTGCAATTACCATGAGGTTTGATATAGCTCTCTATATACATAAGATTGTTTTAAGTTGCTGGTCTTTTCATTTCATTTCTAATATTCTGTATTTGTATTCTCCTCTTCTCACAATTGCTGGTTTTGATATCATATTTGTTTGTGATTTCCTACTTTCATTGTATGTTTGCCTTTACTGGTGAGTTTTTTCCATTTATAATTTTCTTGTTTCTAGTTGTGGGCTTTTCTTTTCCCCCTAGAGAAGTTCCTTTAGCATTTTTTGCAAAGCTGGTCTGGTGGTGCTGAATTCTCTTAGCTTTTGCTTGTCTGTAAAGCTTTCGATTTCTCTGTCGAATCTGAATGACAGCCTTGCTGGGTAGAGTATTCTTGGTTGTAGGTTCTTCCCTTTCATCACTTTAAATGTGTCACTCACTTCTGGCCTGCATAGTTTCTGCTGAGAAATCAGCTGATAACCTTATCGGAGTTTCCTTGTATGATATCTGTTGCTTTTCTGCTGTTGCTTTTAATATTCTTTCTTTGTCTCTAATTTTTGGCAATTTGATAACTACATGTTTTGGCATGTTCCTCCTTGGATTTATCTTGCTTGGCACTCTCTGCACTTCCTGGAGTTGGGTTACTGTTTCCTTTCCCACGTTAGGGAAGTTTTCTGCTATTAACTCTTCAAATATTTTCTCAGGTCCTGTCTCCTCTCCTTCTGGGACTCTATAATGCAGATGCTGATGCATTTAATGTTGTCCCAGAGGTCTCTTAGACTGTCTTCGTTTCATTCTTTTTGCTTTATTCTGTTCTATGGTAGTGATTTCCACCATTATGTTTTCCAGCTCACTTATCTGTTCTTCTGCCTCACTTATTCTGCTATTGATTCCTTTTAGTGTATTTTTTTTATCTCAATTATTGTATTGGTTATCTCTGTTCTTTAATTCTTAGAGGTCTTTGTTAAACATTTCTTTTATCTTCTTTATCTGTGCCTCCATTCTTTTTCTGAGATCTTGGATCATCTTTACTGTCATTGCTCTGAATTGTTTTTCAGATAGATTGCCTATCTTCACTCCACTTAGTTGTACTTCTGGGGTTTTATCTTGTTCCTTCATCTGGGCCGTATTCCTCTGCCATCTCATCTTGTCTAAGTTTCTGTGATTGTGGTTTCCATTCTGCAGGCTGAAGGGTTGTAGTTCTTCTGCTGTCTGCCCCCTGGTGTATGAGGCTGTCTAAGAGACTTCTGCAGGCTTCCTGGTGAGGTGCAGGGGACTGGTGCATACCCACTGGTGGGTGGAGCTGGGTGCTGTCCCTCTGGTGGGCAGGGCCGTGTCAGGGTGTGTGTTTAGCTGGCACCTGTGTGCTCAGGAAGACTTTAAGCAGCTGATGAGTGGGGCTGTCTTCCCGTCCCCTTGGTTGTTTGGCCTGAGACATCCCAATACTGGAGTCTACAGGCTGTTGGGTGGAATCAGACTGTTGGGTGAGAAAATGGCAGCCTCTAGGAGGGCTCACCAATGAGTACTCCCTGGAACTGCCACTATCAATATTTTTGTCCCTGCAGTGAGCCACAGCCCCCTTTTGCCTCTGCAGGAGACCCTCTAATACCAGTGCATAGGTCTGGCCTAGGCTCTTATGAGGTCACTGCTTTTTTCCCTGAGTCTTGGTATGCATGAGACCTTGTGCGCGACCTCTAAGAGTGGAGTTTTCATTTCCTCTAGTCCTGTGGAATTCCTGCTATCCATCCCTGCTATCCTTCAAAGCAAGATTCTCTGGGGCCTTCTCCCCCAGGCTGGGGAGCCTGACATGGGGCTCGGAACATTCACTCCTGTGGGGAGAACTTCTGTGATATAACTATTTTTCAGTCTAAGGGTCACCCACCCAGTAGGTATGGGATTTGATTTTATCATGATTGCACCTCTACTACTGTCTCACTGTGGCTTCTTTGTCTGAGGATGTAGGATTATTTTTTTTTTGGCAGGTTCCACCATTTTTCTGTCAATGGTTGTTCAGCAGTTAGTTATGATTTTGGTGTTTTTGTAAGGAAAGGTGAGCTCACATACTACTACTTTGTCATCTTTTTTTTTTTTGTGAGGTATGCGGGCCTCTCACTGTTGTGGCCTCTCCCGTTGCGGGGCACAGGCTCTGGACGCGCAGGCTCAGCGGCCATGGCTCACGGGCCCAGCTGCTCCGCGGCATGTAGGATCTTCCCGGACCCGGGCACGAACCCGTGTCCCCTGCATCGGCAGGCGGACTCTCAACCACTGCGCCACCAGGGAAGCCCTTTGTCATCTTTAAGATAAGATATTTTTGACTTTGCCAGCCATAAGGTCTCTGGCCCAACCATTCAGCTCTGCTGTGGCAGCATACATTCAGCCATGGACAATATGTATATGAATGAATATAGCTGTATTTCAATAAAACTATTTACAAAAACAGGTGGTGGGCTGGCCTTGGCCTGTGGGCTGTATTTTGCCTTCCCCTGTCTAAAGCAAATGTTAGTGGGTAAGATTTTAACAACAGTATCATACATTATTTAATTTTCTGCATAAAAAAAGAACCAAGAAAGTGAATCCTTTATTTTTAGCACCATGAATAAATAACTAATTTAGTTCAGACACATTCATTTTACATAAAGAATATGTCATGGTATTTGGTTTCACAGCTTATCTGCAATATAGCACTTAAAGTGATCCATGATCACGAAACTGTTAGCTACCTTTGAAAACCTTAGCAAGGAAAGCAATAATGAACACTACCTGCTAAAGACATTTGAACATTTTGCTGAGTTTCTTCAGTCTTAAGGAATTAATGATAAATTTACAAGATCAAAATTGTAAACTAAAATGTATGTATTTGTAACATAATAGGCTTTCCTATCCATCAGATATTGTTCACGGACAGAGACTGTGAGATTCCAAATAATGGCAGATTGTTTTGTTAACTAGTTTGTAAAAAATCAGGAAATTTTTAAATTTTAAAACTGGTGGAAGGAAAGGCTCCTATATTCAGTGGTTTTACAGAATGAACATATCATTGTACTCCAGCATTGGAAGTGTCCTTAAAGTAAAGGAAACTAAAGGCAACCTTGTCTAGAGGTCTTTGAACAACTACCTTCTTCGAGGTTTTTCTTTATACAGGGGGGATGGGAGCATTAAGGCAGTATGTGTGCTTAATGCATTATGAAAGAACTTGTTCCACTGGTCCATGAGGAATCACAGGCAGACTTAGGCATGGCCCCTTGGAGGTTGCTATGATAATCCAATTTGGGAACTTGGGAGGAAGCTTCTCATTTTATAAAAAACAGTCATTCTAAAGTCATGATCCTAAGATCACCTAAATGTCAGGTACTTCTGCACTGCAGAAGGCATTTCAACCTTGGCTACAAGGTGACAAAAGCAGATTAAAAACTGGGGACACACTTCTTTATCTACAATACAGAAACTTTCTGTTTGGTACAAGTTAATGTAAACAGTATTTATTCAGTACTAAGGAGAAACCATCACATCTTCTTGTGGTTAGTCTAAGGTCTCACACTAATGGTAGTCATGAAATTATAGATATTACTGCATCAACCTCAGCTTAAGTGACTTTTTTTTAACTACTTTTCAAAGGACTTTCAACTTGTTTTCAAAATACTCTACTGTGATAGGCAATGCATCCTGTAACTGTTCATAAATAAGTTCAAATTATTAATCACACCAAAATGCTTTTTTCATCCTGTTTTTCTTCACAAGAGTTAAAAATATTAAATATGGAAAAATAAGAAAACCTTCAACTTTTTAAACTGTACTTGTCCTTCATTTTTCCTTCCTTTTAATATTTCTGCATTTTATAGTCATTTATATTTGATTTATGTTTCTCTTAATAGAGGAAGAACTTTTGGATTTTAGCTAGAGTGAAGGGAAAGGATTGTGATTGAAGATCAGGAAGAGTGAGTATAAGATGTAAGCTCCGCTATTAACAGGTAGTGTCACCTCAACTGTCTCGGCCCTGGGTTTTTTATCTGTAAAATGAAGCCTCTTAATGACTTATATGGAGCCTTACACTTCAGAGTGATATGAAATACTTTTGATATTGGAATCCCTGAGGTCTCACAAGGAGTAAAGATGCTGAAGAAAAGTTCATCTCTCTGTATATCCCCCCACTATCTCTCTGTCACTCTGTTTCTGTCTCTCTCAGACACACAATGTCCTATAGTAGAATCTGCAGGAATTCAGTTTCCCTGCCTCTATGGAGCTTGTACCAAAGATAATGCCAAAATTTTGGGGTTCCCAAACTTATATGCATATTACATACTACTCAAGATTGATAGATGATAGCTGGGGTCTATAAATAGATGATGGATGGATAGACAGACATTGATAAAAGGAGAAGGAGGGTGTTGGGAAGGGAGGAAACAGAAAACAGGGAAGGTCCGGAGACTGGTGAAACTTTTTGGGTACTAGACCTCTTCTACCCATGACGTTGCATAAAGAGCAACCTCTCCATGATGACTTTTCTGTGGTTCCAAGAGACTGCTGCTTTAAATTTGGTAGTTCAGGACTTAATGAAAGACTGGGTAGATGAAGCCAGAAAGCTAATCTATTACTAAGACTGTATGTCTGGAATACTTTCTGGCTATGCTATTGGTACACAGAGAAGAAGAAACAGGCTATTCTATTATGTCAACTAATGTCAATGTTTAATTGTAGGATAAACACAGAAATCCCTTGGTACATTTTGCAAATTCTGAGACGTTGGCCTTGACAGTTGATTAGAATGATGCACCAAGAAAGCTGAATGAAAACTAAAATTGTAATGAGGTGCAGGAAACATAGTAAATCTTTATTATTTGTTCTCTGTAAATTCTTAGGGGGAACAGGGATGCAATAAATAATGGGGCAAAAAAACCTTTTTAGAGACTCTGGCAAAAAGAATTTTCCTTAAAAGAAAAGGAAAAAAAAAAACAAAACAAACCCACAGAGTTAGAATAGCTGTTACTTTTTAACTAGTAAAACCATAAATAGTAGGGGTAAGAAACAGTGGGAATCTGCCTTAGTGAGTGTTTCTTTTGCAACGAAATTTCACAACTTTGAAGTAGATTCAAAGTATCTGAAGCTCTTGAAGACAATCCTTGTTTGCCATTTCCATTTGTCTCAAGTAAGGAAATACTTTTTCTATAATAAGATCTTTCTTTGGCTATGCTACACTTTTATGATCATAATCTAATAGAGCAGCATTGTTATCTCATCAGTGATGCACAGTGAGATATTCTACTGCATTCTGAGTATACTTCCAAAGTTTTAATCTGTAGTATTTGCATAGTTTGGGTCCTAAATTGTAACTTTATTTTCCTTTTATACTGTAACAAACAGCTAATTGTGTCTAGATTAGAAGACCAGGGTAGGGGGCAGTTAATTTTCCACAGAGATCCCAATCCTCCCCACCTAGTATAATGAAAAGGTAGTTGTTTGATTTTCATAACTTCAAACAAAAATCTATTTGTTTAATTTGGTTCATTCTCTTGTACTTTGCTTTTTTCTTCCTTATTTTTATTCTTTATACCATGCATCTAACGGTTGCACCATCATCTGGAAGAAAGCTTCTGCCGCATCCAACGTAAATGAGGTTAAACTGCCCCAAGGAAACAAAATAATAAAATCACATACTAGATAAGACCTTGGAAGATTTAAATTTAGAATGACCACTGCCTTTCAATCCAAATTACATGTAAAACATTTCTAGACTAGAAATATGATTTTGAAAGCCTTGTAGAAAAATGGAGGCCTACAACCTCTTCAAGTGTTTAACATTTTTAGAAAATGATAATGTATTTCAGAATGGTAACCAGCCTCAGTGTCAAGACAGTCTGCTTTATGTTCAACTCAGTTCCGACAGGGTGTTTTCATGTTCTTTCTTAGTAAATCCCAGGTATATTTAGAATTAATACTTGGGCTAAATGTGATTTTTCAGAGTGTCTCCTATCCTGTAGGAGCAGATGAGAAAAGTCAGAGAAGACTTGGTTCTCCTTTTCAGATACATAAAGGAAGGCATTCACTACCTTAAGAAGAAGAAAAGGTGGTGGAGCCTGGGATTTCTTGACTCTGTCAGTCGTCAAGACTCTTTACCTCCTCAATGGGAGTCTGAACAATCAAGGGTTATGTTCCTGAAACTTAACCTTGTTGGATAGGCTGTGTGAAGGGTTACCCCATATCTGACTTTGGATCCTGGGCTCTCCACAGCTTCAGTATCTCAAGAAGAACTGATATTTTAGTTAATAATAATTATTAGGACTCCAATGAATGGAAACAAATTGGAAAGACCCTTTATAGATAGAACTTCCAAAAAAAACTAGTTACAGACTAATTGGCTTGTTGAAAGGTGGTAGTTAACTTCAATACCTTCCTTTGGTAAAAAATTATATCACTGGATTGATTATATTTTGAGCACCAAGATACAGAGTTTATATCTTGTTTCTCTAGTGTTAACTGTTTCTGTAATAGTTCTACTAGTTTTGTGTTAATTAAATTTCATCATTCTATATGTGCTAATAATTACCCTATGACCTCATGTTGACCTCTCTTCTGTCTACCTCATGTTGACCTCTCTTCTGTCTACTTTTTTTTTTTTTTTTTTTGTGGTACGCAGGCCTCTCACTACTGTGGCCTCTCCTGTTGTGGAGCACAGGCTCCAGACACGGACCCAGCTGCTCCACGGCACGTGGGATCCTCCCGGACCGGGGCACGAACCCGTGTCCCCTGCATCGGCAGGCAGACTCTCAACCACTGCGCCACCAGGGAAGCCCTCTTCTGTCTACTCTTAATCCTCAGATAATGTCATCAGTCTTTAGGCTTTAAATTCTACCTAATGAATCCCAAATGTATATGCCCACACAGCACCTCTTCCTTTATCTACCTCTTCTAGCTGTCTAACTGCCATCTCTCCATGAAATAGCTGTTTCAAAAGCAATGTGTCCCAGACAGAATTCTTCATTTCGATCCCTGTCACCATTCAACCTGATCTTTCCCTGGTTTTTCCAATCTCAGTAAAAACCTATTATTCTAGCTGCTTATGTTAAAAACCATGGGAAAATTCTTGAGTAATATCTCTTTTTTTACACTCTATGTTCAACCAATGCACAGAATGTTATCCTTTTCCTCAAAATATATCCCCAAACTGGCCACTTCTTACAACCACCATAGCTATGAACCGTGTCCTAGACATCATCTTATTTGTCTGTATTATTGTGAATTCCCTAGCCCAGAGGCTATTTTCTACTCAAAAACCAGAGTAATCCTTTAAAAATATGTCAGGTCTCATTACTATATTTAAAAATACCCACAGATTTCCCATTTCAAACAAAGTCCCGCATTAGTCACCTCCTACTTACCTCTCTGACCTCATTTCCTATTAATTTTCTTCTACTTACTCTCTTCCAAGACAAACTGGCCTCTTGGCTAGTCATTGTCTTCTGCCTCAAGGCAGTTTTACCCACTGTTTTCTCTCTTGGAAAACTCTTCCCGGGTATCTTGAGGGGCTTGTTTCTTTACTTTAGAGTTCAACTCATACAACTGCCTTATCAAAACTCCTTCCCTGAAGATCTTGTTTTAGACATGCTGCCCCTTCACTAAATCTCTTATCCCACTTTATTTTTATTTAAAACACTTTATACTACATTCCACTTTATTTAAAATCTGTAAGGCAGAAATTTTTAAATTTGTTTACTACTGTATCTAGAGCACCTATAACAACACTTGAATGAGTGAAATGTATTTGTGAGATCTTCTCAGGCACATTGCCCCTAGAACAGAAATGGCTATTTTCTGGGCTATAGTTTCAACAAAGTATCCTGCAAAATTATTACCTACTTTTCTCAGCACGAAGCAATTCAAGAAACAAATAAATCCCATAGCCTAAACTTATAATTCTGAACTTTATAAACTTGTAACTTTGGAAGTTTGGAGAAGGGGTATTAAAAGATGGCCAGGATTCTCTACTGCATGCACTGGTGAAATAATTGGTTTGTTCATTCATTCACTCATTTGACGAACGTTTCTGAAATCCCATTCATACAAAATGACTTGCTGTGGAATAAAGTTGATTCAGAGATTGATCGAGATGGCAGAATAGGAGGACATGGAACTCACCTTCCCCAATGAGTACATCAAAAATACATCTATAGACAATGAGGGCACCTCCGAGGCACTGGTGGGGGATCACAGACACCTAAGAGGATGGGAGGAACCCCCAGCAACTGGATAGGGCATGGGGGGAGTGAAGGGGGAGGAGAAGTGGAAGCAGAGGGATTCCACACCCGAAGGGGGAAATTGGGGAACCATTGGGAGGGCAGAGGATCAAAAGGGAGCATGGCCAGGTTTCCCCTGCCCACCTGTGCTGCCAGGAACCTGCTGAGATCCCGGGCCTGATCCTCTGCTAACGAAGGCCCCTCCAGCTGCATGGGTCCTGAGGGAGTGGGAGGGAGGGAAGGGGGAGCAAAAGTAAAGGCTGGACCTCTGGGACCGGCACTGCTGAGGGGTGGCTGGGAGAGGGGAGGGGTTCCTATTCCCAGGAGGACTCACCAACAGTTAGGGGTCCAGTGGCAATAGGGGAGACCCTGGGGGAGATGGTGTGGGAGGGGGACACAAAGGAATGGAAGGGAATGTGGCCAGTGCTTTCCCTGTCCACGTAGGCACCGGGAAGCCTGTTGGGCTCCCAGGCCTAATACTCTGACCTTGGAGCCTCCCTCCTGCCACACAGAGCCCTAGCCCTGCCCCTACGCCTCCACCCAGGGTCCTACCTCTACACTCAGAGACCCCCTTCCAACGAGCTGGTCCTAAACCCCACCCACATACCCTCGCTCAGGGCCCTACATCCACACTCCGGAACTCCAGACTCCAGAGGCCCTCCTTTCGACATGCTGCCTCTCCCCTTCCACACAAGTGCTAAGCAGAGGCCCCACCTCACGCTTGAATGTTGCCCTGCCTAGGCTGCACCCCCACCCTAAACCCCGCCACTGCCTAAGTTCCACACATGCCTAAACTCTGCCCACAAAGCCATGGCTTTTTTTTTTCTTTTACATTGGGGTTCTGTTTTTACCTTGTTGATTCATTGTTGTTGATTCTTTTATATTTTTATTTTTCCTAATAAATCTTTTATTTTTCTAATTTTATTTTATTCTTTATACTTTATTATTCTCTCCTTTAGGCTTGTTCCCCTCCCCCCCTTTTTTCTTTTTTCTGTTGTGGTTTTATTTTACCTTGTTACAGTTGTTTTAATTATAGTTTTATTTTTCCTAATATATTTTTTTATCTTTCCAATTTTATTTTAGCTTTAAATCTTTGATATGGCACTGCTCCTTTTTTTCCTTCTTTCTTTCTTTTTTCTTAAACCACAACATGAACCTTATGGGATCTTGATTCCCAGGCCAGAGGTCAGACCTAGACCTGAGCTCCTGTGGTGATGGTGGCTCTGAGTCCAAACCGCTGGACTAACAGAGAACCTCAGACCCCAGGGAATATTAATCAGAGTGAGGTCTCCTGGAAGTCCTCATCTCAGCATCAAGACCCAGCTCTATCCAACTGCCTGAAAACTCCAGGGCTGGACATCTCAGGCCAAACAACAAGTAAGACAAGAATACAGCACCACCCATCAAAAAAAAAAGAAAAAGAAAGGACAAAAAAATTATGTTACAGTTGAAGAAGCAAGGTAAAAACTTACAAGACCAAATAAATGAAGACAAAATAGGCAACGTACCTTTAAAAGAATTCAGAGTAATGATAGTAAAGATTATCCAAAATCTTGGAAACAGAATGGAGAAAATAGAGAAACATTTAACAAGGATCTAAAAGAACTAAAGAGCAAATAAACAGTGATAAACAACACAGTTACTGGAATTAAAAATACTCTAGAAGGAATCAGGAGCAGAATAACAAGTCAGAAGGAGGGATAAGTGAGCTGGAAGATAAAATGGTGGAACTAACTTCCAGGGAGCAAAATATAGAAAGAAGAATGGAAAGAATTGAGGACAGTTTCAGAGACCTCTAGGACAACATTAATTGCACAAACATTCGAATAATAGGGGTCCCAGAAGATGAAGAGAAAACAAAGGGTCTGAGAAAATATTTGAAGAGATTATAGGCATAAAACTCCCCTAAAATGGGAAAGGAAATAGTCAAACAAGTCTAGGAAACACACAGTCCCATACAAGATAAAACCAAAGAGAAACACACTGAGACATATATTAATCAAACTATCAAAAATTAAATAACAGAAAATATATTAAAAGCACCAAGAGAAAAGCAACAACTAATATACAAGGGAATCCCCATAAGCTTAACAGCTGATCTTCCAGTAGAAACTCTGCAAGCCAGAAGGGAGTGGCAGGACATATTTAAAGTGATGAAAGGGAAAAACTTACAAACAAGATTACTCTACCCAGCAAGGATCTCATTCAGATTCCACAGAGAGATTAAAACCTTTACAAACAAGCAAAAGCTAAGAGAATTCAGCACCATGAAACCAGCTTTACAACAAATGCTAAAGGGACTTCTCTAGGCAAGAAACACAAGAGAAGGAAAAGACCTACAATAACAAACCCAAAATAATTAAGAAAATGGTAATAGGAACATACATATTAATAATTACCTTAAATGTAATTAAATGCTCCAACCAAAAAACATAGACTGGCTGAATGGATACAAAAACAAGACCCATATAAATCCTGTCTACAAGAGACCCATTTCAGACCTAGGGACACATACAGACTGAAAGTGAGGGGATGGAAAAAGATATGCCATGCAAATGGACATCAAAAGAGAGCTGGAGTAGCAATTCTCATATCAGACAAAATAAACTTTAAAATAAAGACTACTACAAGAGACAAAGAAGGACACTATATAATGATCAAGGGAACAATCCAAGAAGAAGATAAAACACTTGTAAATATTTATGCACCCATTCATAGGGCACCTCAATACATAAGGCAAATGCTAACAGCCATAAAAGGGGAAATTGACTGACAATAGCAAAATAATAGTAGGGGATTTTAACACCCCACTTTCACCAATGGACAGATCATCCAGAATGAAAATAAATAAGGAAACACAAGCTTTAAATGATACATTAAACAAGATGGAGTTAATTGATATTTAAAGGACATTTCATCCAAAAACTACAGAATACACTTTCTTCTCAAGTGCTCATGGAACATTCTCCAGTATAGACCATATCTTGGGTCACAAATCAAGCATTGGAAAATTTAAGAAAATTGAAATCAATCATATCAAGTATCTTTTCTGACCACAACGCTATGAGTCTAGACATCAATAACAGGAAAAAAAAAAAAAAAACAACTGTAAAGAATACAAACACATGGAGTCTAAACAATATGCTAGTAAAAAACCAAGAGGTCACTGAAGAAATCAAAGAGGAAATCAAAAAATACCTAGAAACAAATGACAATGAAAACATGATGACCCAAAACCTACGGGATGCAGCAAAAGCAGCACTAAGAGGGAAGTTTATAGCAATGCAATCCTACTTCAAGAAAGAAGAAACATCTCAAATAAAAAACCTAACCTTACACCTAAAGCAATCAGAGAAAGAGAACAACAACAACAACAACAACAAAAAGTTAGCAGAAGGAAAGAAATCATAAAGATCAGATCAAAAAGAAATGAAAAAGAAATGAAGGAAACAATAGCAAATATCAATAAAATTAAAAGCTGGTTCTTTGAGAAGATAAAAAAAAATTGATAAACCATTAGCCAGACGCATCAAGAAAAAAAGGGAGAAGACCCAAATTAACAGAATTACAAATGGAAAAAGGACAAGTATCAACTGACACAGCAGAAACACAAAGGATCATGAGAGATTACTACAAGCAACTATATGCCAATAAAATGGACAACCTGGAAGAAATGCACAAGTTCTTAGAAAAGCACAACCTTCTGAGACTGAACCAGGAAGAAACAGAAAGTATAAACAGGCCAAGCACTGAAATTGAAACTGTGATTAAAAATCTTCCAACAAACAAAAGCCCAGAACCAGATGACTTCAAAGGCAAATTCTATCAAACATTTAGAGAAAAGCCATCACCTACCCTTCTCAAACTCTTCTAAAATATAGCAGAGGGAGGAACACTCCCAAACTCATTCTACAAGCCCACCATCACCCTGATACAAAACCAAAGATGTAACCAAAAAAAAGAAAACTACAGGCCAATATCTCTGATGAATAGAGATGCAAAAATCCTCAACAAAATACTAGCAAATAGAATCCAACAGCACATTAAAAGGCTCATACAGCATGATCAAGTGGGGTTTATCCCAGGAATGCAAGGATTCTTCAATATATTCAAATCAATCAATGTGATAAACCATATTAACAAATTGAAGGAGAAAAATCATGTGATCATCTCAATAGATGCAGAAAAAGTTTTCGACAAAATTCAACACCCATTTAGATAAAAATTCTCCAGAAATTAGGAATAGAGAGAACCTACCTCAACATAATAAAGGCTATATATGACAAACCCACAGCCAACATTGTTCTCAGTGGTGAAAAACTGAAACCATTTCCTCTAAGATCAGGAACAAGACAAGGTTGCCCACTCTCACCACTCTTACTCAACATAGTTTTGGAAGTTTAGCCACAGCGATTAGAGAAGAAAAAGAAATAAGAGGAATCCAAATCAGAAAAGAAGAAGTAAAGCTGTCACTGTTTGCCGATGACATGATACTATACATAGAGAATCCTAAACCTGCTACCAGAAAACTGCTAGAGCTAATCAATGAATTAGGTAGAGTAGCAGGATACAAAACTAATGCACATAAATCTCTTGCATTCCTATACACTAATGATGAAAAATCTGAAAGAAAAATTAAGGAAACACTCCCATTTACCTTTGCAATACAAAGAATAAATTACCTAGGAATAAACCTACCTAAGGAGACAAAAGACCTGTATGCAGAAAACTATAAGACAGTGATGAAAGAAATTAAAGATGACACAAACAGATGGATACATATACCATGTTCTTGGATTGGAAGAATCAACATTGTGAAAATGACTATAGTACCAAAGCAAGCTACAGATTCAATGCAATCCCTATCAAACTCCCAATGGCATTTTTCACAGAACTAGAACAAAAAATTGCACAATTTGTATGAAACACAAAAGATCCCAAAGAGTCAAAACAACCTTGAGAAAGAATAATGGAGCTGGAGGAATCAGGCTCCTGGTCTTCAGACTATACTATAAAGCTACAGTAATCAAGACAGTATGGTACTGGCACAAAAACAGAAATATAGATGAATGGAACAGGATAGAAGCCCAGAGATAAACCCACGCATATGGTCACCTTATCTTTGATAAAGGAGATAGGAATGTACAGTGGAGAAAGGAAAGCCTCTTCAATAAGTGGTGCTGGGAAAACTGGACAGCTACATGTAAAAGAATGAAATTAGAACACTTCCTTACACCATTCACAAAAATAAACTCAAATGGATTAAAGACCTAACTGTAAGGCCAGACAATATCAAACTCTTAGAGGAAAATATAGGCAGAACACTCTGTGACATAAATCACAGCAAGGTCCTTTTTGACCCATCTCCTAGAGAAATGGAAACAAAAATAAACAAATGAGACCTAATGAAACTTAAACCTTTTGCACAGCAAAGGAATCATAAACAGGACAAAAAGACAACCCTCAGAATGGGAGAAAATTTTACAAACAAAGCAACTGACAAACCGTTAATCTCCAATATACGCAAGCAGCTCATGCAGCTCAGTATGAAAAAAACAAACAACCCAATACAAAAATGGGCAGAAGACTTAATCAGACATTTCTCCAAAGAAGATATACAGATTGCCAACAAACACATGAAAAGATGCTCAACATCACTAATCTTTAGAGAAATGCAAATCAAACTACAATATCACTTCACACTGATCAGAATGGCCATCATCAAAAAATCTATAAACTATATATGCTGGGGAGGGTGTGGAGAAAAGGGAACCTTCTTGCAATGTTTTTGGGAATGTACATTGATACAGCCAGGAGAACAGTATAGAGGTTCTTTAAAAAACTAAAAATAGAACTACCATATGACCCAGCAATCCCACTACTGGGCATATACCCTGAGAAAACCATAATCCAAAAGGAGTCATGTACTGCAGTGTTCACTGCCGCACTCTTTACAGTATCCAGGACATGGAAGCAACCTAAGTGTCCATCAACAGGTGAATGGATAAAGAAGATGTGGCACATATATACAATGGAATATTACTCAGCCATAAAAAGAAACGAAATTGAGTTATTTGTAGTGCAGTGGATGGACCTAGAGACTGTCATACAGAGTGAAGTAAATCAGAAAGAGAACAAATATTGTATGCTAACAAATATATATGGAATCTAAAGAAGATGGTTTTGATGAACCTAGGGGCAGGACAGGAATAAAGACGCAGACGTACAGAATGGACTTGAGGACACGGGGAGGGGGAAGGGTGAGCTGGGGAGAAGTGAGAGAGTAACATTGACAAATGTACACTACCAAATGTAAAATTGATAGCTAGTGGGAAGCAGCCACATGGCACATGGAGATCAGCTTGGTGCTTTGCAACCACCTAGAGGGGTGGGATAGGGGGAGTGGGAGGGCAACCGAAGAGGGAGGGTATATGGGGATATACGTATGAATATAGCTGATTCACTTTGTTGTACAGCAGAAACAAACACAACATCGTAAAGCAATTATACTCCAATAAAGATGTTTAAAAAATACGTCTATATGTGGAACAATTCTCACTGAAAACTAACTGGAAACTGGCAGAAAAACTCCTATACAATCAAGGCTCTAAGAAAGATCCACATGTAATTGGATGCTCAGAAGCATACCAGATTGTCAGTGGCTGTGACACCACAGCTCAGCCCTGATAGCATACCAGCAGTCCACGAAGCACCCCTGACCCTGCAGTGTGACTGCACAACAGGGTGGGAATAATGGAGCCTGAGGGCAGTGATTGGCTGTGAGGAACAAAGGGGACTTGGACCTGAGGCTGCATCTCAGTGGAGCGAGGAAAACAGTTGCCAGCACCTGCATAGGCAGCGCATTGGAGACAGCTCAGACCCCTGTGTGAAGGCAACATGAATGAGTGCCTGAACCAGCCCCCTGCCTTGCTTCTCTACTCACCCACTCTGAGGCAAGGGCCCTGGTGCTGGGAGAGGAGAAAGCACACACTTAAAGGAAACAGAGCCAACTCTGGCCCAACCCTCAGAGCTTCTGCTCCAGCAAACCGAGATCAGACCTTGCCCCTGATAGGGTGGTGACAGCCACTGAGAAGAGGGTAAGTCCTGCCTTACACGCAGCTCTAGCCCCACCTTCTTCCAAAGTGATAGTTGCCAGCATACTCAGGGGAAAGAGGTGACTTGTGTCCATGTCAAATCTAGCTCTCCTATCATAGGTTGTGCACATGCAGTCTACATAGGGGTTCTCCCACATAAAAACACCCCTTCAAGACCGCAATCAGCAACTGTTTTGCCTAAAAGTATAGAGGCAGTGAAAGTTAAGCAAATGAGAAGGCAGAGGAACTGGGCTTAATTGAAAGAGCAAGAGAAAAACCATGAAAAAATAAAGAGAAATAAACAACTTACCAGATAAAGAATCCAAAGGATTGGTAATAAGAATGTTAATAAGGGAGAAGGAGAGATGAACACAGTGAGAATTTTAGCAAGGAACTAAGAAAGACTCAATCAGAAATGAAGAATTCAATAGCTGAAATATAAAACACACTAGAAGGAATGAATAGCAGCCTAAGTGATGTAGAAGAACTCGTAAGTGATCTGAATGATAGAATAATGGAAATCACCTAACCAACAAGAAGAAAAGTAGACTTTTAAAAATGAGAATTGTTTAACAGATCTCCGAGATAACAGTAAACATACCAATGTTTGCATTATAAGGTGGTCCCAGAAGGAAAAGAAAAAGTGAAGAGGATCAAAAATGTACTGGAGGAAATTATGGCTGAAAAATTCCGTAACCTGAAAAAGGAAACAGATATATCCCACTATGGAAGCAAAGAGGGTCCCAAATAGACCCACACCAAGACACATCATAATTAAAATGACAAAATGTAAAGAGAATTCTAAAGGCAGCAAGAGAAAAACAATGAGTCATATATAATGTAATCCCCATAAGGATGTCAGCTTAGAAACTGAAGCTGAAAGTCTTTTCCCTGCATTCAGAAACAAGATAAGGATGCTTACTTTTGCCAGTTCTACTTAATATAGTATTTGGGAGTCCTAGCCACAGCAGTCAGACAAGAGAAATAATTAAGAGTCATTCAGACTGGAAGGGAAGACGTAAAACTTCTTTATTTGCATGTGACATGGTGCTATCTACAGAAAACCCTGAAGTCTCCACCAAGAAAAAAAAAAAAAAACTATTAGAATAAATGAATTCAGTAAAGTTGCAGAATACAAGATTAATATACAGAAATCTGTTGCTATTCTATGAAGTAATGAACCATCAAAAAGAGAAAATTTTTTAAAATCCCATTTAATATTACATCTAAAAGAATAAAATACCTAGGAATAAACTTAACCAAGCAAGTGAAAGACCTATGCTCTGAAAACTATAAAACAGTGGTCCCCAACCTTTTTGGCACCAGGGACTGGTTTCATGGAAGACAGTTTTTCCACGGTGGGGAGGAAGGGAATTGTTCAAGCGGTAATGCAAGCAATGGGGAGGGGCAGATGAAGCTTCGCTCACTTGCCCACCACTCACCTCCTGCTGTGTGGCCCAGGGGTTGGGGACCCCTGCTATAAAACACTGAGAAAGGAAACTGAAGATGATATAAAGAAATGGAAAGCTGTCCTGTGCTCTTGGATTAGAAGAATTAATATTGTTTAAGTGGCTATATGACCCAAAGCAATCTACAGATTGTAATTCCTATCAAAATACCCATGACATTTTTCACAGAACAAGAACAAATAATCCTAAAATTTATATGGAACCACAAAAGACCCCAAATCTCCAGAACAATCTTGAGAAAAAAGAACAGAGCTGGGGCTACGACCCTCCCTGACTTCAGGCTATACTAAATGCTACAGCATGGCACTGGCACAAAAATAGACACATAGTTCAGTGGAACAGGATAGAGAGCACCAAAATGAACCCATACATCTATGGTCAATTAATCTACAACAAAGGAGTCAAGAGTATATAACAGAGAAGACAGTCTCTTCAATAAGTGGTGCTGGGAAAACTGCACAACTACATGTAAAACAATGAGATTAGAACATTTCCCTACACCGTATAAAAAAATAAACACAAAATGGATTAAAGACCTAAATGTGATACCTGAAACCATAAAACTCCTAGAAGAGAACACAGGCATGACACTCTTTAACGTAAATTGTAGCAATATTTTTTTGGATCAGTCTTCTAAATCAAAAGAAATAAAAGCAAAAAAACTCTAAAAATTAAAAAAAAAAAGGGACCTAGTTAAACATAAACGCTTTTGCACAGCAAAGGAAACTATCAACAAAATGAAAAAACCCTGTGAAATGGGAGAAAATTTTTGCAAACAATGCAACCAACAAGGAGTTAATACCCAAAATACATAAACAGCTCATACAAATCAATATCAAAAACAAATGCAATCCAAAAATATTCAGAAGACCCGAATAGAAATTTTTCCAAAGAAGACGTATAGATAGCTAACAGGCACATGAAAAGATGTTCAACATTGCTAATCATTAGAAAATGTAAATCAAAACAACGACAGATTATCTCATACCTGTCAGAATGGCTATCATCAAAAAAGTCTATAAATAACAAATGTTGGTGAGGATATGGAGTGAAGGGAACCTTCCTACACTGTTGGTGGGAATGTAAAGTGGTGCAGCCACTATGGAAAACAGTATGGAGGTTTCTTTAAAAACTAAAAATAAAACTACCATATGATCCAGCAGTTCACTCTTGGGTATATATCTGGAAAAAAATGAAAACAATAATTTGAAAAGATACACCCACCCCAGTGTTCATAGCAGCAATGTTTACAATAGCCAATATATGGAAGCAACCCAGGTGTCCATCAACAGATAAATGGGTAAAGAAGATGTGGTATATATATACAATGGAATATTACTCAGAGAAAGACAAATACTCTATGATATCACTAATATATGGAACCTAAAAAATAAGCAAATATATACATCAAAACAGAAACAGACTCACAGATAAACAGAAAACAACCTAGTGGTTACCAGTGGGAAGAGGGACAGGGAGAGGGGCAAGATAGGGGGCATGGGATTAAGAGATACAAACTAATAAGTGTAAAGTAAAGAAACAATAAGGATATATGGTATAGCACAGGGAATTATAGCCATTATTTTATAACAACTTTTAATGGTGTATAATCTATAAAAATACTGAATCATTATGCTGTACGTCTGAAACTAATATTGTAAATCAACTACATTTCAATAAATAATCTGTAATAGGAAAAAAATAGAGTTGATTTAGAATTTGTCTTCAGATAGCTTATTCATCTAAAGCAAAGGTTGTGATTTACAATAATCTGGTTTCATTTCACAATAGCTACTTATTTTCTAGACATTCCTAATGCAGATCAGTGCTCCAGAAATAATGAAGATCCAACACATTTCATTAGAAAATAATATCAACAATAAAATTATTGAGCAGATTGGAATTCAGAAGTGCCTGAAAATCCACACCTTCATATGCTCTTTGTCTAGACTTCTAAAATGATGACGTTCCTTGAAATTGCTTATTATTTTAATTTACCATTTACTAATTAAAATCTGAGAATTGTCAAATACATAATATAAAATTACTGTTGGTTACCTTTTTATAACTGATGTTATGTAATTTTGTTTTAATTGGGAAGCTTAACAAGATCACCTCACCTTTAAGAACTTCCAAATCCAGCAATGATGAACCATGTCTGCAATTTGTTATTGTACTACAGGACATAAACACCAAAATTATGTTACTTAGTAATGGTTCAATTGTGAAGATGTAGGAATTTATATTTCAAAATTAGATAGAAAAACATAATTAAGATTGCAGAAGTGGTCCAAGTAAATTTGAATTGTCAAAATGAAGATGTATAGATTTCTTTAGAAATGGAAATAATATCTAATAAATATTGAAGTGAACCATTTAGACAAATGAGACCACTGAAACATACTAAATAGTGATTAAAACAAGATAAACATTTATTAAATGTGACTGATTTATTAGTCTATGTTGGACTAAACAAATGTAATTTGATATCTTATATCTCATTCTGATACAGGCTTCATTAAATCTGAAGTTTTGGATTTGAATGGATATGTTCCCTTCAGTTCTTAATCTCTTTGAAATATCGGTTTGATTCTTGGGAAGGCTCTGAAAGTAAGAGGATGAAGTTTCTTGATTATCAATGAGGCTGCTCTGCCAGTACTGGCCAGAGAAGACAACCTGTCAAGAGGAAGATCAACCTCTATAAGGGCAGAGATCTTTGTCATTACCAAGTACCTAGAAAACTGCATGGTACATAGTGAGGACTCAAATAATATTTGTCTGCATCTGGATTACCCCTTAATTTATTCTTATATAAAATGAAGTGATTAAATCATATAAAATTTTCCCTAAATGGGATCTAAGATTCAACAGTTAGATATTAAAAGGCGTTATTCAAAAATAGATTCTAGGTCTCAAATATGTTTGGGATACAGAGAGTTAAACAAAATTAGTAGGATTTCTTTACTGAAGGGCTTTTATATGTAACTATGCATTGCAAATATCCAAGAGAAGAAAAGGATGTGTAACATTCTCAAATGTTTCTTTTCCTATAAAGCATCTGTAAAAATAATAATACATAAATTACCATATTCTCCCCCATTCGCTGGCTTATAAAAATGGTCTCTGCTCATTGTTCGATACTGCTCCATTTCAAAAATACTAACCATGTTCTTTCTTACTTCCTCTACAACTACCTGGATTACACAGCAAAAGAAAGCTACTTTTTGTTGTTGTTCTGTTCTTACCAACAGGGTCAAATTAAAGCTGAGATTTGAAACAATTTTTGAAGTATTGCAAAATGTCATGAAAATCAATGGGCTTAAAGCAATCTTGAGAATGAAAAACAGAGCTGGAGGAATCAGGCGCTCAGACTTCAGACTATACTACAAAGCTACAGTAATCAAGACAGTATGGTACTGGTACAAAAACAGAAATATAGATCAATGGAACAGGATAGAAAGCACAGAGATAAACCCACACACATATGATCACCTTATCTTTGAAAAAGGAGGCAAGAATATACAGTGGAGGAAAGACAGCCTCTTTAATAAGTGGTGCTGGGAAAACTGGACAGCTACATGTAGAAGTATGAGATTAGAACACTCCCTAATACCATACACAAAAATAAACTCCAGATGGATTAAAGACCTAAATATAAGGCCAGACAGTATCAAACTCCTAGAGGAAAACATAGGCAGAACACTCTAGGACATAAATCAAAGCAAGATCCTTTTTGACCCACCTCCCAGAAAAATGGAAATAAAAAAAAAAATAAACAAATGGGACCTAATGAAACTTCAAAGCTTTTGCACAGCAAAGGAAACCATAAACAAGACCAAAAGACAACCCTCAGAATGGGAGAAAATATTTGCAAATGAAGCAACTGACAAAGGATTAATCTCCAAAATTTACAAGCAGCTCATGCAGCTCAATAACAAAAAAACAAACAACCCAATCCAATAATGGGCAGAAGACCTAAACAGACATTTCTCCAAAGAAGATATACAGACTGCCAACAAACACATGAAAGAATGCTCAACATCATTATTCATTAGAGAAATGCAAATCAAAACTACAATGAGATATCATCTCACACCAGTCAGAATGGCCATCATCAAAAAATCTACAAACAATAAATGCTGGAGAGGCTGTGGAGAAAAGGGAACCCTCTTGCACTGTTGGTGGGAATGTAAATTGATACAGCCACTATGAAGAACAGTATGGAGGTTCCTTAAAAAACTACAAATAGAACTACCATATGACCCAGCAATCCCACTACTGGACATATACCCTGAGAAAACCATAATTCAAAAAGAGTCATGTACCACAATGTTCACTGCAGCTCTATTTACAATAGCCAGGACATGGAAGCAACCTAAGTGTCCATCAACAGATGAATGGATAAAGAAGATGTGCACATATATACAATGGAATATTACTCAGCCATAAAATAAACTAAATTGAGTTATCTGTAGTGAGGTGGATGGACCTAGAGTCTGTCATACAGAGTGAAGTAAGTCAGAAAGAGAAAAACAAATAGAGTACGCTAACACATATATATGGAATCTAAGAAAAAAAAAAAAGGTCATGAAGAACCTAGGGGCAGAGCGGAAACAAAGACACAGACCTACTAGAGAATGGCTTTGAGGATATGGGGAGGGCGAATGGCAAGCTGTGGCAAAGTGAGCGAGTGGCATGGACATATACGCACTACCAAACGTAAAATAGATAGCTAGTGGGAAGCAGCCGCACAGCACAAGGAGATCAGCTTGGTGCTTTGTGACCTCCTAGAGGGGTGGGATAGGGAGGGTGGGAGGGAGGGAGATGCAAGAGGGAAGAGATATGGGAACATATGTATATGTATAACTGATTCACTTTGTTATAAAGCAGAAACTAACACACCATTGTGAAGCAATTATACTCCAATAAAGATGTAAAAAAAAAAAAAAGAAGCAATGGGCTTAATGTCCTGTGTTCGGTAAGCATGGTCTGGATGGCTAGCCCTACTCCTTAGTTTTCTTACCCTTTTAGAAGTGTGTTCACAACTCAGAAACAATCTAGTGTTAAGGAAAATAAAGGACCTGTCTTAATGTAGGATCTATTTTTAAGTTGCTAATGACATCTGGGAAATCCATTCATAAGATGCTAAACAAGCATGTATGGGTTTCTTCTCTTAGTTGATATAAAAGGTTTTCTTGAATAATTGACTTTGATGCCTAGATCCAAGCCATTTGTGATCCAATATTTGTCTTTTTGGGGTTCCTAGGAAATCTCTTCTTTGGTAACGTAAGAAATTCTGGAAGTGCTAAAACCAACATCCTTCTCTCCTCAGATCCAGCTTCTGAAGAGTTCTAGATTCCCCTTTCTCTTCTCTCATTTTGCAGTGAGCTATCCATGAGCTACATTCACCTGACCCCCTGAACACTGGGTCTTTATTGAGGTTGTTGTTTCTGTAATCAGTCTGTCTGAGTAAAAATTAAAGTTCTACCATTTACTCTCTGAGAAACTAGTTTCTCTGCCTCAATTCCTTCTTTTGGAGAGGACAATAACATTTTTTTAACCTCAAAATTATTGTGGGTATTAAGCAAGGAATGGTACAAAGGGGGCTTAGTAGTGAGTTTAACACTAAATGAGTTTTCAGTGAATGTTTATTATTAATAAAATCCTCTAGAATAGTCCTCCTACTCTCCAACACTGTGTTGACCTCTATCCCCAGGGAACTATACTCTTTTAACCTACTTCTTTCTAAGATTCTGAATGATATTGACTTAACTAAATGAGATAGAAGCAACTTTTGTTTCTCCATTAACATTCAGATAGTGTTTACCATATGTAAACAAGCTGACAACTTTGGTACCTACCAAAGCGAACACATTATCAGATGTGTGAAAAGGAGGATTTTGGGGGAAGGGAGAGCAGAGAAGATGGTAGGTGTTGAGAAATACTGAATTTTTCACACTGATGGTTTGCACCGATTAGTCACCATTTAATTATTCACCAATATATTTCATTTTGAGTCTACAAACTCACGTTTTTGCTATGTTTATATGACATGCCTAATCTGCAGCAGCATAGTTGATTCTTTTTTTTCCCTTTTTTACCCTGCCATATTAGCAAGTGATAGCCAAACAATTAATCACAGCTAGACCATGGTACTCTGAACAAGCTGTGAAAGAAGCTAAAATAACTAGACCAACTATGGCACAATCTGCTTATTTTCAGTTGTCTAAGCACGGCCTGAATCTCTCATTTCATTCAATTCTTTGTTAACTCTTACTTTTCTGGAATTTAGTTTTCCTGTTTTTATTGAATAATTAGGGTATGGTAAGAGAAGCAGGGATATAACAAGTTAAGCATAGTTACTTGCCAGAATTGTATGGCAGATCCTTAGGAGACATGAAAACTAGTTGTATCCAAGGGCAGCAAATACAGAGTGGACTGGCACTGTCCCTCAGACTCCTGATCAAAACCTTCTAGGCACACTAATGAAGTGTCTGTCTGGCTTAAGTATTCAGTGTGTTGCCATGTCATTCTTTCCTTTATTATTTCTTTTCTTTTCTCAGGAGGAAACAAAGGAAAGGCTGCTAATCTTCACAGGGATCATGCATGACAAATGTTATTCGAAAAGGTAAATTTACAAAGAAAATGTGTGTGACACCAAATGTGTGGAGAGACTTGGAAAGTGAGCAGCATGTCAGACAAAACTGTAACAAAGTAGCTAATGAGCAGTAACTTTCTAATGAGTAAAACCAAAGTGAAAAAAGTAGATGATGATTCGGCTGAAAATGTAATGGTAATCAAGTTAGCAAAGAGAATAATCCTAATCCTAATTTGTAGAGAATCCTAAATAAAAAGTAGGAAGCTTTGCTATTAGCAGCTGGAATAAATAATGTTCTTTTTCCTTCCTCAAATTCTTCTCATAGTGAGAAGCTATCGGGAACACAGGAGTCAGAGACATTGTCTGATCAGTGTCATCAGAGTTCTTTGTTCGTAACATTTTTATTGGAGTATAATTGCTTTACAATGGTGTGTTAGTTTCTGCTTTATAACAAAGTGAATCAGCTATACATATACATATATCCCCATATTTCCTGCCCACTCTAGGAGTATCCATGAAAAAGCTTTTTTTACAATAATGTTCTTTCTGCCATAATGGTTTATTTTAACCTTGTCATATTTGGAATCTCATTTTGATTTACATGTATGTCTACCTTATTTTGGTTTTCCCAGAAACACCCTCTGAGACAAGGATTAGAGTAAAACTGGCAAACCAGTGGTGAGGTAATATAGAAAATGGAAAGAGATGAAAAATCTACCATAGCGAGCTACTGAAACTTTATCTCACAGAGAAACTCTGGGAAATGATAAAAACACATGGCTTAAGCCCAAAGAAAGCCGTGTGGTTGACAGGGTCTTCGTGCTCTGGCTAGGTGTAGGCCAGTGCCTCTGAGGTGGCAGAGCTGAGTTCAGGGCATAGGCCACCAGAGAACTCCCGGCTCCATGTAATATCAAATGGCAAAAGCTCTCCCAGAGATCTCCATCTCAATGCTAAGACCCAGCTCCACTCAACGACCAGCAAGCTACAGTGCTGGATACCCTATGTCAAACAACTAGCAAGACAGGAACACTACCTCACACATTAGCAGAGAGGCTGCCTAATCATAATAAGTTCACAGTCACCCCAAAACACACCACTGGATGTGGTCCTGCCCACCAGAAAGACAAGATCCAGCCTCATCCACCAGAACACAGTCACCAGTCCCGTTCACCAGGAAGCCTACACAACCCACTGAACCAACCTGGTCCACTGGAGGCAGACAACAAAAACAATGGGAACTACGGACCTCCAGCCTTCAAAAAGCAGACCACAAACACAGTACGTTAAGCAAAATGAGAAGACAGAGAAATACACAGCAGATGAAGGAGCAAGGTAAAAACACACCAGACCAAATAAATGAAGAGGAAATAGGCAGTCTACCTGAAAAAGAATTCAGAGTAATGATAGTAAAGATGATCTAAAATCTTGGAAATAGAATGGAGAAAATACAAGAAACGTTTAAAAAGGATCTAGAGGAACTAAAGTACAAACAAAAAACGTTAAACAACACAATAAATGAAATTAAAAATTCTCTAGAAGAAATCAATAGCAGAATAACTGAGGCAGAAGAACGGATAAGTGACCTGGAAGACAAAATAGTGGATATAACTACCACAGAGCAGAATAAAGAAAAAAGAATGAAAAGAATTAAGGACAGTCTCAGAGACCTCTGGAACAACATTAAATGAACCAACATTCAAATTATAGGGGTGCCAGAAGAAGAAGAGAAAGAGAAAGGGACTGAGAAAATATTTGAAGAGATTATAGTTGAAAACTTCCCTAATATGGGAAAGGAAATAGTTAATCAAGTCCAGGAAGTCCAGCAAGTCCCATATACGATAAATCCAAGGAGAAACATGCCAAGACACATATTAATCAAACTATCAAAAATTAAATACAAAGAAAAAATATTAAAAGCAGCAAGGGAAAAGCAACAAATAACATACAAGGGAATCCCCATAAGCTTAACAGCTGATCTTTCAGCAGAAACTCTGCAAGCCAGAAGGGAGTGGCAGGACGTATTTAAGTGATGAAAGGGAAAAACCAACAACAAAGATTACTCTACCAAGCAAGGATTTCATTCAGATTCAATAGAGAAATTAAAACCTTTACAGTCAAGCAAAAGCTAAGAGAATTCAGCACCATGAAACCAGCTTTACAACAGATGCTAAAGGAACTTCTCTAGGCAGGAAACACAAGAGAAGGAAAAGACCTACAAAAAAAACCCAAAACAATTAAGAAAATGATAATAGGAACATACATATTAATAATTATCTTAAATGTAAGTGGATTAAATGCTCCAACCAATAGACATAGACTGGCTGAATGGCTACAAAAACAAGACCCATATATATCCTGTCTACAAGAGACCCACTTAGGACCGAGGGACACATACAGACAGAAAATGAGGGGATGGAAAAAGATATTCCATGTAAATGGAAATCAAAAGAAAGCTGGATCAGCAATTCTCATATCAGACAAAATTGACTTTAAAATAAAGACTACTATAAGAGACAAAGAAGAACAAAACATAATGATCAAGGGATCAATCCAAGAAAAAGATATAACAATTGTAACTATTTATGCACCCAACGTAGGAGCACTTCAATACATAAAGAAAATGCTAGCAGCCATAGAAGGGGTAATTGACAGTAACACAATCATAGTAGGGGACTCTAATGGCCTGCTTTCACCAATGGACAGATAATCCAAAATGAAAATAAATAAGGAAACACAAGCTGTAAATGACACATTAAACAAGATGGACTGAATTGGTATTTATGAGACTAGCTATCAATTAGAGGAAAAAAATCTGTAAAAAATACAAACACATGGAGGCTAAACAATACAGTACTAAATAACCAAGAGATGACTAAAGAGGAAATCAAAAAATACCTAGAAACAAATGACAATGAAAACATGATGACCCAAAACCTATGGGATGCAGCAAAAGCAGTTCTAAGAGGGAAGTTTATAGCAATACAATCATACCTCAAGAAACAAGAAACATCTCAAATAAACAACCTAACCTTACACCTAAAGCAATTAGAGAAAGAAGAATAAAAAAACTCCAAAGTTAGCAGAAGGAAAGAAATCATAAAGATCAGATCAGAAATAAATGAAAAAGAAATGAAGGAAACGATAGCAAAGATCAATAAAACTAAAAGCTGGTTCTTTGAGAAGATAAACAAAATTGATAAACCATTAGCCAGACTCATCAAGAAAAAAGGAGAGAAGATTCAAATCAATAGAATTAGAAATGAAAAAGGAGAAGTATGAACTGACACTGCAGAAATACGAAGGATCATGAGAGATTACTACAAGCAACTCTATGCCAATAAAATGGACAACGTGGAAGAAATGCACAAGTTCATAGAAAAGCACAACCTTCTGAGACTGAACCAGGAAGAAACAGAAAATATAATCAGACCGAGCACTGAAATTGACACTGTGATTAAAAATCTTCCAACAGGGCTTCCCTAGTGGCGCAGTGGTTGAGAGTCCGCCTGCCCATGCAGGGGACATGGGTTCGTGCCCTGGTCCGGGAAGATCCCACATGCCGCAGAGCGGCTGGGTCTGTGAGCCATGGCCGCTGAGCCTGCATGTCCGGAGCCTGTGCTCTGCAACGGGAGAGGCCACAACAGTGAGAGGCCCGCGTAACGCAAAAAAAAAAAAAAAAAAAATCTTCCAACAAAAGCCCAGGACCAGATGGCTTCACAGGCGAATTCTATCAAACATTTAGAAAAGAGCTATCACCTATCCTTCTCAAACTCTTCCAAAATATAGCAGAGGGAGGAACACTCCCATACTCATTCCATGAGGCCACCATCACCCTGATACCAAAACCAAAGATGTCACAATAAAAGAAAACTACAGGCCAGTATCTCTGATGAATAGAGATGCAAAAATCCTCAACAAAATACTAGCAAACAGATTCTAACAGCAATTAAAAGGTCATACATCATGATCAAGTGGAGTTTATTCAAGTAATGCAAGGATTCTTCAATATATGCAAATCAATCAATGTGATACACCACATCAACAAATTGAAGGATAAAAACCATATGATCATCTCAATTGATGCAGGAAAAGCTTTCAACAAAATTCAACACCCATTTATGATACAAACCCTCCAGAAAGTAGGCATAGAGGGAACTTACCTCAACATAATAAAGGTCATATATGACAAACCCACAGCCAATATCGTTCTGAATGGTGAAAAACTGAAACCATTTCCTCTAAGAACAGGAACAAGACAAGGATGTCCACTCTCACAACTATTATTCAACATAGTTTTGGAAGTTTTAGCCACAGTAATCAGAGAAGAGAAAGAAATAAAAGGAATGCAAATCAGAAAAGAAGAAGTAAAACTGTCACTGTTTGCAGATGACATGATACTACACATGGAGAATCCTAAACCTGCTACCAGAAAACTAGTAGAGCTGATCAAGGAATTTGGCAAAGTAGCAGGATACAAAATTAATGCACAGAAATCTCTTGCACTCCTATATACTAATGATGAAAAATCTGAAAGAAAATTTAAGGAAACACTCCCAATTACCTTTGCAATACAAACAATAAAACACCTAGGAATAAACCTACTTAAGGAGACAAAAGACCTGTATGCAGAAAACTATAAGACAGTGATGAAAGAAATTAAAGATGATACAAACAGATGGATAAATATACCATGTTCTTGGATTGGAAGAATCAACATTGTGAAAATGACTGTACTACCCAAAGCAAGCTATAGATTCAATGCAATCCTTATTAAACTACCAATGGCATTTTTCAGAGAAATAGAACAAAAATTTTTTCACAATTTGTTTGGAAACACTAAAGAACCTGAATAGACAAAGCAATCTTGAGAAAGAAAAACGGAGCTGGAGGAATCAGGCTCCTGGACTTCAGACTATACTACAAAGCTACAGTAATCAAGACAGTATGGTACTGGCACAAAAACAGAAATATAGATCAAAGGAACAGGATGGAAAGCCCAGAGATAAACCCACTCACATATGGTTCCCTTATTTTTGATAAAGGAGGCAAGAATATACAATGGAGAAAAGACAGCCTCTTCAATAAGTGGTGCTGGGAAAACTGGACAGCTACTTGTAAAAGAATGGAATTAGAGCACTCCCTAACACCATACATAAAAATAAACTCCAAATGGATTAAAAACCGAAATATAAGGCTAGACAGTATCAAACTCTTAGATGAAAACATAGGCAGAACACTCTATGACATAAATTACAGCAAGATCCTCTTTGACCCCCCTCCTATAGAAATGGATATAAAAACAAAAATAAACAAATGGGAACTAATGAAACTTAAAAGCTTTTGCACAGCAAAGGGAAACATAAACAAGACAAAAAGACAACCCTCAGAATGGGAGAAAATATTTGCAAATGACAAAGGATTAATCTCCAAAATTTACAATAGCTCATGCAGGTCAATATCAAAAAAACAAACAACCGAATCCAAAAATGGGAAGAGGACCTAAACAGACATTTCTCCAAAGAAGATATACAGATTGCGAACAAACAAATGAAAGGATGTTCAACATCAGTAATCACTAGAGAAATGCAAGTCAAAACTATAATGAGGTATGACTTCAAACCAATCAGAATGGCCATAATTAAAAAATCTACAAACTATATATGATGGAGAGGATGTGGAGAAAGGGGAACCCTCTTGCACTGTTGGTGGGAATGTAAATTGATACAGCCACTATGGAGAACAGTATGGAGGTTCCTTAAAAAACTAAAAATAGAACTAGCATACAGCCCAGTATTCCTACTGCTGGGCATATATCCTGAGAAAACTATAATTCAAAAGGAGTCATGTACCACAATGTTCACTGCAGCTCTACAATAGCCAGGACGTGGAAGCAACCTAAGTTTCCATTGACAGATGAATGGATAAAGAAGATGTGGCACATATATACAATGGAATATTACTCAGCCATAAAAAGAAACGAAATTGAATTATTTGTACTGAGTTGAATGGACCTAGAGTCTGTCACACAGAGTGAAGTAAATCGAAAGAGAAAGGCAAATACCGTATGCTGACACATATATATGGAATCTAAAAAAAAAAAATGGTTCTGAAGAACGTAGGGGCAGGACAGGAATAAAGACACAGACGTAGTGAATAGAGTTGAGGACATCGGGAGGGGGAAATGTAAGCTGGGATGAAGTGAGAGAGTGGCATGGACATATATACACTACCAAACGTAAAATAGATAGCTAGTGGGAAGCAGCCACATAGCACAGGTGCTTTGTGACCATCTAGAGGGGTGGGTTAGGGAGGATGGGAGGGAGGGAGATGCAAGAGGGAGGGGATATGGGGATATATGTATATATATAGTTGATTCACTTTGTTATAAAGCAGAAACTAACACACCATTGTAAAGCAATTATACTCTAATAAAGATGTTAAATATAAAAAAATAAATACATAAATAAAATTCATATGGAATAAACACACACACACACACATACCTTACAATAGTCACTCCCAAATGTTGGGGGAGTAGGGATATTTGTATACCAACTACTGCTAGTCTTTACTTGAGGCTTCTCTGGGGTGTTAAGTTCTCAGCATTTCTTTCTGCCTTCTGAAGTCTGGGGGAAAGAGTCCTAGGAACAGTGTCAGGTAGGGTCACCTGAATGCTGGCTGGAACATACTGTAAGGGTTAGGCAATATAGGTAGAGCACTGATAGCATCTATTACCGTGTTACTGGTTTGATTTTTTGTTTTGGTATTGACATTTTTAGAGTAAAGAATAAAAAAGAGGCCCATATCTAACAAGACATTTCCTGTATTTTTGTACAGTTGTCTTACAACTTATTCCACTTATTCTTTGTACCCATTTTCTCCTTGCCCTATTTTTTATACATTTATCTTATACTTGTGCCCATTAATATGTTTCCCTATATCATTTTTAGAAAGGCTCAGTGATTAATTCAACAATTAAATATCTGTTATGTGTCAGGCACCATTATTGGCACTGAAGATAAAGTGGTTGCCAAAATATGTGTGGTATCTACCTTTACTGAGGTTACAGTCTATTTAGATTCTCCCCAAAGAACTAGAGGATGTGACATAATTCAATTAAACAAAATCTATAAAAGATTTGTATAGTATTCCCAGTAGCTTCTAAGGAGGAGATACTAAAACTTGCATTACTTTTATTTCCTTCCTGGTAGTTTTAACCAGTTAGTATATAAAGTTATGTAGAGATTTTAAATATGAAGAATAAATCAGATATCCACAATCCATCCAGACTCATTATAGGAAGTATTGGCTAATTGTGTCTTTAGTTGTAGCCTTTGATACTCTTTTTTTTTTTTGATACTCTTTTTTAATTAATTCAAAAAATAAAAGAACCTACTTTGTGCCAGGCATTAAGTTACACTCTGGGGATACAAAGATTAACAGTACATGATTTCTACCTTCATGGAGCTTACAGACTGTCTGGGAGAATGACGAAAAAAGAGACAAGAATCACAAGAGTAGTGCCAGAGCTAGAGTGTGCAGTAAAATAGCACATGACCTACATTGTTATTTATATAGCATCAGATACTATTTCTGTCAGCCCACATTTTGGGAGGCAGTATTTTAAAAGCAGAAATATTTACTACCTTAACTATAGTTGAATTGAACTACCTGTGACTGTGTTCAAAATGATATGGTCCTGTCAGAGTAGTAATTGATAACCCCCTTTAAACATCTGTCTGTCTGGTACAGATATAACAACTTGTCCCCACCCTTGGTGCACAAAAATGAATTCAGAGCTACCATAGTCCTTACAGCAGCCTTACCACAAATCATTCACCCTAACAAGTCTCTTTACATGGCACTTAGATATGGAAAGCCTGGGTAAAGCTATCTGTTACACATTCAACCAAAACTATAATCTTCGTTTAGAGAGTTTTAGCTAGGGTCCAAGACTGATAATGCCAGTAACTCAACCATAGCGCAGCATTTTAATTAGAAAGAACTCTGCTCCACCAGTCTCACTTCTGGGTATCTAGAAAAGGAACATGCCCTCCCCACAAAAGCAGGCTTTCCTCTGTTTTGAGAAGTTCAAAATATGGGAACAATTTTTAGGCCTACTTTCAGGATTTGGTTAATTATTGGATACACACATTAGGCAGAACACTTAACCTAAATTTGTCACATCTGTTTAAGTTCTGAGATCCCTGGATAAAATTTAACAAAGAACTCTTCACATCTGTATAGATCTGAAGTGGAAATGGTTGCCTCCCTTTAAGATCTCAAGATGAGTATATAAATACTGGTTTTCAAAAAAGACACAGGAGTTGGAAGAGTAAGGAGAAACTAAGCCCAGAGTGAATTCAGCATCATGGCACTGTGAATAGCTCCCTTTTCTTCTCCCCCTTTGATTTACAACTAATTGGACATCCATAGCCAGAAGAAGGAAAAAAAAAAAAAACACCTCTGCACAGCATATCAGTATGATCAAGAGATCCATCCACCTGTGCACCTGAAAGGGGATAGATTAGACCATGGCGGAGGCAGCAGAGTGAGGTAAGTGGCAGTGGAGCTGGCACCAGGAGAGATGGTGAGAGCAGAGGTGGCAGCTGGTCCAGCAATGAGCCAGCACAACCTTTCTGGCAGAAGAGATGGAGGGTGAAGGTGGTGAGTGGGGGTCAGTCACATGCACTGCAGCTGGAGGGACCAGTTGCTCTCTCCAAAGAGAGACTGCAGAGACAGAGGGAGGGAGGCAAAGGAAGTAGTCAGACAAAGATAAGTGAAGGAAAGCGTCTCCTGCTATCTGCCCTGGGAGTTAAGAGGAACACCCATGGACCTCTGGGACCCCCAACCTGAGCATCCCCCTACCGGGCCATGGGAATACCCAAAGCCCCAAGTGCCAAGTACACACTTTCCCCCTACTCTACTACCACTCCACCTTTTTTTTTAATGCACATGCTACCAAACTTAATGGTGAGTCAGCTATAGTTAAGAGAAACCAAAAACTCATGCTATAGCACCACTTTCTGGAAAACAAAAGGAAGGCTAACTACTAACCTGTTGAACTGTTAGAATCAAAGTAAACAAATAAATAAGAAAAGTGTGTGCTACTTCACATGTGGCAGCAGAGGCTGCCAGCTAAACACTATAAAAAATCACAGTAATATGGTATCACAAAAAGAAAATGAAAATTTTCTAGCAACTGACCCCAAAGATGTGGAATGTTGTAATCTAACTGGTAAAAAATTTCAAATAGCTGTTATTAAGAAATACAGTGATCTCAGGAGTAAAATTAACAAACAGAAGGAGTATTTTACCAAAGAGGTTGAAATTCTAAAAAAGAACCAAATAAATTCTGGAGCTGAAGAACTCAATAAGATGAAGAATGCATTAGACATAGAGCAGATCATATAGAAGAGAGAATTAGTGAGCTTGAGAATAGAAATATAGAAATGATTCAGGTGGAAGAGGAGAGAGAACTAAAAAGTGAAGAAAACCTACAAGAATTATCTGACTCTATTAGAAAAGCCAACTTAGGAATGAGTATCCCAGAAGAAGAAGAAGATATATGCGAGCAGAGGGTGTATTTAAATAAATAATAGTTGAGAACTTCCCAAACCTGGGGAAGGAACTAGATATATAAGTCCATGAAGCTAAAAGAACATCTTATCTCAACACAAAAAGACCTTAACCAAGACACACTATATTAAAACTTTCAAAAGTCAACAAAATAATTTTAAAGGCAGCTAGGGGGAAAAAAATAGCAACTTACAAAGGTACCCCCATAAGGCTATGAACAGATTTCTCAGCAGAAACCCTACAGACCAGAAAAGAGTGCAATGACATATTTAAAATATTGATTAAAAACTGCCAGCTAATACTCTTGAGATATGAAGAAGTAAAGGTTTTCCCAAAGAAAAGCTGAGGGAGTTCACCACACCATTACACCTGCCTTATAAGAAATGTTGAATTCTTAAAGCTTAATCAGAGTTTTCTGTGCTTTCATCTTTTTGTTTAAGATGATAAATTGTCAGAATTAGAATACTGCAACTTTTTTTTTTTGGAATAGTATATTAAACTCTTAACTATAGCATAAAGGTTAAAGGAAAAGAGCATTAAAAATAACTATACTCCAACTTAGTAACAAATTATAGCATAAAAAAGATAATTTGTGACATTAAAAATATAAAAGGGGAACAGTAAAAGGATGGAACCTTTATAGGCAAATGAAGATACATCGCTATCAGCAGAAAAAGGATAATTTTATCTATGAGATGTTTTATGTAAACTGGAAAAAAGTCTAGAGCAGAGATATGAAACTTAAAGGAGAGACTGAGCAAATCACCATGGAAAACCACCAACTTACAAAGGTAGACAGAAACAGAGGAAAAAGAAACTATGGAGAGACAAAATAACCAGAAGATGAACAATTAAATGTCAGTAGTAAATCCTTACACATTAATAATCACACTAAACATAAACGGATTGAACTGACCAATCAAAAGGCACAGAGTTGCTGGATGGATTAAAAAAAAATAATAAAACGAAAACAGAAAACAAGACTCAACTATGTCCTGCCTACAGAAGACTAATTTCAGCTCTAATGGCACACATAAACCCATAGTGAAAGGATGGAAGATGATATTCCAAGCAAATGGAAATGAAGAGAAGGCAGGTATAGCCAGGCTTCTGTCAGACAAAATAGACTTTAAGCAAAAAAATAAGTAATGAGAAACAAGGAAGGCCATTATATAATGAAAAAGGGATCAGTACGTCAAGAAGATATAAGAATCATACATATTTATGCTCCCAACACCCAAGCACTGAAATATATTAAGATTTTAATAACAAATTTGAAGGGCAAAAAACACCAAATAATTTTAGGGGACTTCAGTATTTCACTTTAGCAATGGATAGATCATCCAGACAGAAAATCAACAAACACTGGAATTGAACCACAGTTTAAAACAAACTTTAAAAAGACAACCTACGAACTGGGAGCAAATGGTGTGATTGACAAAGGCTTAATTTCCAAAACAAACAGCTCATACAATTCAATAACAAAGAAACAAACAACCCAATTGAAAAATGAGCAGAAGACCTAAGGAAGACCAAAGACCAAAGAAGACATATAGATGGCCAATAGGCACATGAAAAGATGTTCATCATTGCTAATTATTAGAGAAATGCAAATCAAAACTACAGTGAGGTACCACCTCACACCAGTCAGAATGGCCATCATTAAAAAGTCTACAAATAATAAATGTTGGAGGGGGCTTGGAGAAAAGGGAACCCTCCTACACTGTTGATGGGAATGTAAACTGGTACAGTGATTATGGAAAACAGTATGGAGGTTCCTTAAAAAACTAAAAATAGAGTTGCCATATGATTCAGCAATTCCACTCCTGGGCATATACCCAGATAAAACTATACTTCGAAAAGATATGTGCACCCCTGTGTTCATAGCAACACTATTTACAATAGCCAAGACATGAAAACAACCTAAATGTCCACTGCCATATGAATGGATAAAGAAGATGTGGTGTGTGTGTGTGTGTGTGTATATATATATATATATATATACACACACACACACACACACATATACGTATACATATATATAAATACACACACATGCATACATATACAATGGGATGCTACTCAGCCATAAAAAAAAATGAAATAATGCCATTTGCAGCAATATGGATGGATCTAGAGATCATCATACTAAGTGAAGTAAGTCAGAAAGAGAAAGAAAAATATCATACGATATCACTTATATGTGGAATCTAAAATACAACACAAATGAACATATCTACGAAACAAAGCCTCACAGACATGGAGAACAGACTTGTGGTTTCCAAGGGGGAGAGGGGATAGGGGAAGGAAGGATTGGGAGTTTGCGATTAGCAGATGCAAACTAGTATATATAGGATGGATGATAACCAAGGTCCTACTGTGTAGCACAGGGAACTACATTTAATATCCTATGATAAACCATAATGGAAAGGAATATGAAGAACAAATATATATTTTATATATATATATATTATATATATATATAAGTCACTTTACTGTACAGCAAAAATAACACAACATTGTAAACCAACAATGCTTCAATAAAATTAAAAGCACAGCTTAATAGAAATATACAGAACATTCCATGCAACAGTAGAATACACATTCTTCTCAAGTGCACAAGGAACATAATCCAGGAAAGATCTTATCATAGATCACCAAACAAATCTTAGAAATTTAAGAAGATTGAAATCAAACCAGCTATCTTTACTGACCACAATGGTATAAAACTAGAAATCAACAACAAGAGGAAATTGAGAAGGTGTACAGGTATGTGAAAATTAAACACACTCCTAAACAACCATGGGAGGGGGGGGTGGAATGAATTGGGAGATTGGGATTGACATATATACACTGTTTGTTATAATATAAAATGGATAACTAATGAGAACCTACTGTATAGCACAGGGAACTCTACTTAGTGCTCTGTGGTGACCTAAATGGTAAGGGAAACTAAAAAAGAGGGGATATATATATAAAACTGATTCACTTTGCTGTACAGCAGAAGGTAACATGACATTTTAAAGCAACTATATACACCAAAAAAAAAATTTTTAAAGGGAAATAAAAACTTACGAAACAAATGAAAATGAAAACAACATATCAAATATGGTGGGATGCAGCAAAAGCAGTTCTAAGACTAAAGCTTATAGCAATAAATATATATATTAAGAAATTAGAAAGATCTCAAACAACCTAACTTTATGCCTCAAGGAACTAGAGAAAGAACAAATTAAGTTCAAAGTTAGCAGAAGGAAGGAAACAATAAGGATCAGAGCAGAGATAAATGAAATGGAGACTAGAAAAACAATAGAAAGACTCAACAAAACTAAGATCTGTTTCTTCAGAATGATATAATTGACACATATTTAACTAAACTAAGCAAAGAAAAAGACTGATATAAAATTAGAAATGAGAGTGGAGATGTTACAAGTGATACTACAAATGCATGGAATCATAAGAGACTATTATGAACAATTATTTGCCAGTACATTAATTACATAACCTAGAAGAAATGGTACATTTCTAGAAACACAACCTACCAAGACTGAATCGGGAGGAAATAGAAAATCTGAACAGACCAATTACAAGTAAAGAGATTGAATCAGTAATCAAAATACTCAACACAGAAAACTCCAGAGCAGACAGCTTCACTGGAAACTTATAGCAAACATTTAAAGAAGAATTAACACCAGTCCTCCTTAAATTATTCCAAAATATTGAGGAGGAGGGAACACAAACTCATTCTATAAGGCCAGCATTACTTTGATACTAAACCCAGGATACCACAAGAAAACTAAAAACTAATATCCCTGATAAACATAGATGCATTAATTCTCAACAAAATTTCAGGAAACCAAATTCATAACACAATAGAAAGATTATACACCATGACCAAATAGGATTTTTCCCTGGGATAGAAGAATAGCTCAACATATGCAAATTAATAAATGTAATACATCACATCAACAAAATGAAAAATAAAAATCACATGATCATCTTAATAGATGTTGAAAAAGCATTTGGCAAAATACAACATTCTTTCATTAAAAACAAAACAAAACAAAAAACACTTAGCAGAAGGAACATACCTCAACATACTGAAGGCCATATACAACAAACTCACAACTAACATTATACTCAATTCAGAGAAACTGAAAGTGTTTTTCCTAAGATCAAGAACAAGGCATAGATGCCCACTCTCACCACTCCTATTCAGTATAGTACTTTAAGTCCTAGCTAGAGCAATTAGGCAAGACAAAACTTAAAATGCCAAAAAACTCTGTGAAAAGAAAATTGTTGGGGTTAATCAACAAATTCAGTAAAGTGGCAGAATATAAAGTCAACATACAGAAATCAGTTGTATTTCTCTACACTAATGATGAAGCCTCTGAAAAAAAAATAAAGAAAATCATCCCATTCACAATAGTATCAAAAATCATGCTTCCAGATTTCAAACTATACTACAAAGCCATAGTAATAAAAACAGTATGGTACTGACACAAAAGTAGACACATTGACCAATGGAACAGAATAGAGAACCTACGATTAAATCCCAGCATATATGGTCAACTAATATTTGACAAGGGAATCAAGGATA
Source organism: Globicephala melas (assembly GCF_963455315.2). Lineage (NCBI taxonomy): Eukaryota > Metazoa > Chordata > Mammalia > Artiodactyla > Delphinidae > Globicephala > Globicephala melas. Next base: position 62,431,816 of record NC_083317.1, read on the forward strand.
CCCAATGGGGAAAGGATATTCTTTCAATGAAGAGTGCTGGGGAAAATTGGAGAAACACATGCAGACCAATGATTTTGGACCCCTATCTCACATTACTTACAAAAACTAACTCAAAATGGATCAAAGACTTAAATGTAAAGCCTGATATAAGAAAACTGGGGGAAGAAGCTCATCAATATTGGTCTTGGCAATAATTTTGGAGGCATGATGCCAAAAGCACAAGCAACAAAATTTAAAAAAAAAATCAACAAATGGGACTACAAACCCAAAATCTTCTGTAGAGCAAAATAAACAACAAAATGAAGACAATCTACAGAAAAGGAGAACAATTTTGCAAACCATGTATCAGATAAGGGGTTCATATCCATATAAAGAATTCAGTCAGCTCAGTAACAACAAAAAAAGCCAACCTGATTAAAAAATGATCAGAACTAATTGACATTTCTCCAAAGAGAATATAAGAATTTCCAGCAGACACATGAAAAGATGCTCAACATCACTAATCATCAGGAAATGTGGATCAAAACCACAGTGAGGTATCACTTCACCTGTTAGAATGACTGTCATCAAGAAGACGAGATAGCAGGTGCTGGCGAAGATGTGGTGAAAAGTAAACTCTAATATATTGTTATAGGAATGTAAATTGGTCCAACCACTATGGAAAAAAAAATATAGAGGTTCCTCAAAAATTTTGAAATAAATCTACCATACAGTTAAGCAATTCCATCTCTGGGTATATACCCAAAAGAAGGGATTTTGACAAGATATACACATTCCCATACTTGATGCAGCATTATTCATAACGGTCAAATTATGGAAACAACCAAAATGCCCGTCAACAGTTGAATGGACAAAAAAAAAAAAGATGTGGTACTTATGCACAATGGAATATTATTCAACCATGAGAAAAGAAGATATTCTCCCATTTGCAGCAGTGTGGATGGACCTTGGGCATGTTATGTTAAAGACAATAAGTCAGACAGAGAAAGACAAGTACTATATGATATCACTTATATGTGGACTCTAAAAAACCTAAACCTGTAGACAGTGGAGAACAAAATAGTGGTTACCAGTTGTTACTGAGGGTTACTCGGTTTAAGGGTACAAACTTGAACTGAATCGTAAATAAGCCATAGAGATCTAGCGCACGGTACAATAACTATCGACAGTAATGATATACTGTGGTTATGTAATGTGATACATATCACTACATGGGCAATTATATTAAACTATATAAATGGATCAAAGTAACATGTACACTAAACTTGCACAATGTAACACATCGAACTTATTCAATTAAAAAAATCAAGTCAAAAAAGAAACTAAGCTCTAGATCTACCTATCAATTTGTGACTTTACCCAAGTCAAAAAAAAAAAAAAAAAACTGTGAAGACTGACTAAATGGTTCCTAAGATTTCTTCCAACTCTGATATTTTATTTCTTGCTGATTTTCAATACAGAGATACAAAACTCAAAATTAAGTATGTTCATGTAGAAGAGAGCAGACAGTTTTCTTCAAGAATAGTAGAGAGCCCACACTAGACCTGACTTAGAAAAGTGAAGGCTGATTGGGAAGGGACCCAAGCAGTGCAGCTGTCTGAAGGAGCCAATTAGGAATTTCAGTTTAACTCCAGAAAACAGCCTTTCTTAGGCCTAATAATTTAAAAGGTAGAATAAGAAAATGATGTGCCAAACACTGTGAGGTATATATTTTATACATAGTATCTCATTTAATCTTCAAAATAATGAATTTGTTATCACCATTTTACAAGTAATAAAATCAAGGCTCAGAAAAATTAGGTAATTTACCCAATATCACAAACTAATGAATTTTGAAACCAAGATTTAACAGTGGTATTCACCATCCCACTCATTACAACTAAAAACTTTTGACAAAACAAAAATGCCCAACTATCTGAGGAGTTGAAAACTACAGAAGCAAGCAGAATGTGAAGGAGCAACAAACCTTGGAGAGGTAACCTACATGGAGATAATTTCCAGTTTTTTTTTTTCCCTCATAGCTCTGCCTCAGGAAGCAGCCTCATTTGGAGACTACTATGGGCAACTAATACTTTGATAAAGACCCAGCTATCTTTCTAGCCAGAGAAACCACAGAATGGAACTTGAGCATCTGGAGAGTAAGGAGGAAATCCTGGAAGGATTAGAACAACAAAAGGGGACCCTCAACTTCTGTACAAGAACCCATATAAATCTTACTCTAGACCATGAACCACATGTATTAACTAACATGAAATAACATAGGCTGGGAGAATTGAATTAAGACATGTACAACATCCCACCAAGTGAATCCAAATTTATAGTCTTAGTCTAACCAGCTTGCTGAAAAACTAAAAAATTGAACATTCTCCAAAGGATTATAACAAGACTGTAAGCCTATACAACATCACATTTAAAATTACTCAACATATAACTAACCAGAAAAATTTTGACCCATTCTCAAAAGACATGACAATCAAATGAGATAAGAACGACCCACTCTCAAAAGAAATGATCTAATATGAAGAACAGAAAAACTAGGTTTTTTTTTTTTTTTTAATGAACAGAGAGTTAAGTTGGTGGACACTACAAAATGATCAAAAATGTAACTGGAGTCCCAGTGCAAGAGTACAAGGAGATTGGAGTAAAAATGTATATTTTGATTAATAATGGTCTAGACCTTCCCAACTTGTGTATGCCATAACTTTGTAGATTCAGTTAGCTCCTTAACCCCATGTGGGTTAAATCAAAGAAAATTATGTCTAGGAAAATCATGATCAAACTGATGAAAATCAAAGCTAAATACTATCTTAAAAGTAACTAGAGAAAATCGACATGTTTTATTCAGGGGAGCAATATTTCCAAAAAACACAGATTAAATAGATATATTTTTTAAGAAAGAATGGGGGCCAGAAGACAGTGGAACATCTTTAATATCTAAAATACTTTTTAAACCTGGCAACTCAAACAATCCATACTTTAAACTTTGTACAATGAATGCATCTTTTAACAATGAAGGCAAAATAAACACATTTTATGTAAAGAAACACTAAGATAATTTGGTTCAGACAGAACCTACTCTACAGTAAATTCTAAAGAAAGTTTTTTCAAACTAAAAGAAAATGGTATGAGAGAAACTTGCAACTTCAGGAACAAATGAAGCGTATCATACTAAGTGAAGTAAATCAGACAGAGAAAGACATAGCATATGATATCACTTATATGTGTAATCTAAAAAGTGATACACATGAATGAACTTATTCAAACAGAAATAAACTCACAGACATGGAAAACAAGCTTATGGTTACCAAAGGGGAAATGGGGTAGGAAAGGGATAAATTGGGCGTTTGGGATTAACAGATATATACTGCTACATATAAAATAGATATCAACAAGGATTTACTGTATAGCACAGGAAGCTATATTTAATATATTGTAATAACCTAAAATGGAAAAAAGAATAGATATATATGTATAACTGAATCACTTTGCTGTCCATCTGAAGCTAACAACCTTGTAAGTCAACTCTACTTCAACTTAAAAAAAAAAGGAAATGGTAAATATATGAATAGATATAAAATATAATTCTTTGTGTTCTTTAAAATACAAATTACTGCTTAAAGGAAAAATTATAACATTGTCTGGTGGTGTTTTCAATGTATATAGGTATCATACATACCACCTCAGTAAGATAAAAGACAGCAGAAGGGAAGGACAGGACATTTATCCTTTCTGGTCACAAAATTTCTACATTTTACATGAACTAGTGCAATATTAACTCTAAGTAGACAGATATTGTATATATGAAAGAACTGTGTGCCCTGCCAGTGTTGTAGCAATGGTATATACAGTTGACCTTTGAATGATGCGGGGGTTAATGTGCATATGATTTATGGCCAGCCCTATGTACCTGCGGTTACTTTGCATCTACAGATTCAACCAACCATAAACCATGTAGTACTATAGTATTTACTGTTGAAAATTTTCCACATATAAGTGGACCTGTGCAATCAAAACCTGCATTATTCAAGGGTCAACTGTGTGTGTGTGTGCATGTATACACACACACAACCTTTCTTTGCATGGTTTAAATATTTTTATAATTACGTGATAATTTAATTATTGGATTTTGGCTTCGTGTGCGTATGTGTGTGTGTGTGTGTGTGTATATATATATATATATATTTGAAAGGATGAAACACTTACCAAAAATATTCTCTAACCACATTTGGAATTAAATTAGAAATCAGTAATAAGATATCTAGGTAACCCCAACTGTCTGCAAATTAATAATACCATGGGTTAAAGAAGAAATCGCAAGATGAAATATTTTGAACTAAAAGGTATTAAAATCACAGCACACAATAATTTGTGAAAGGCAGCTAAAGCAGTACTTAGAGGGACATTTATAAGCTTCAATACGTATTTTAGTGGGGAAAAAGAATGATCTAAAATAAATTACTTATATATCCACATGAAGAAGTCAGAAGAGTAAATTAGCCCAAGGTAAGTAGAAGTAATAAAATAATAATGGTAGTAATAATAATAGCAGAAATCAGTAAAAGAAAAAATTAATACAGAAAGTTTCCAAAAGCCAAAAGTTGGTTCTTTGAAAAGATCATCAAGATCAGCATAGCCCCAGTTGGAATAAACAAGAAAAAAGAGAGAAAACACAAATTACCAATATCAACACTAAAAAAATAAGTTATCACCAAAAATCCTATACACAAAAATGGTACTAACAACATAGCAATAACAACAGGCAACAAATTAAATAACTTCGATGAAATGGACAAATGTATTAAAAGCACAATTTATCAAAATAACACAAGAAGAAATAGAAAATGTGACTAGCCTTATAGCTATTATAGGAATTTAATTTGTTATCAAAAACGTTTTCTAAAAGAAAACTCCAGACCCAAGTATTTTCACTAGTGAATTCTATGAAACACTCTAGGAAGAAAAATTTTGTCTTATACATATTTTTCCAGAAAATGGAGATGGAACAGACACTTGTTTTATGAGACCAGTATAAACCTAATACTTAAAATCTGACAAAGACATAATGAATAAAACCTACAGGCCAATATCACTCATAAATATAGATATAAAAATTCTTAACAGAACATTAGCAAATTAAATCATATATATATAAAACATATATGTTAACATATCATGAATAAGTGAGGTTTATTACAGAAGTGTAAAGTTGTGGAAACATGAAAAATCAATCAAAGCAATCTACCATATTAACAGTATGAAGCAGAAAGACTGGATAAAAGTAAGTAACACTAATATTTGCAGTTGGTATGATTGTTTTCATAGAAAATTCCAAGAAATTTACAAAATAATTTCTATAACAAGTAATGAATTTAGCAGTATCAGAGGGGTTCAAAGTTAATATATAAATCAATTGTATTCTTATAAATTAGGGACAACGGGAAAGTAATTTGCTTTTAAAATTCCATTTACAATAGCACCCAAAAATAGCATACACTTAGAAAGGTGTTTAGCCTTTCTCTACACAGAAAACTACAAAAGATTTATTAGAGAAATTAAAGATCCAAATAATAGAGAAATCTACCACGTTCATTGATTGAGTCATGGTTTTAAGACAGCAGTTTTTCCCCAAATTTACCTTTAGAGTTGACACAATCTCTATAAAAATTCCAGAGATTTTTTTTTTTTGGTAGAAATTGATGTCAACTCTAAAATCCGATGGAAATATGATGGACCTAGGAAAGCCAGAACAATTTTCTAAAAGAACTATATTGAAGGATGTGCCATACCTCATTTCAAAACTAATTTTAAGGCTAGTGGTAACGACATGGTTTGATATTTGCGAAAAGATGGACATATATATTAATGGCATAGAATAGAGAGTTCAGAAATGAACCCACACATACATAATAAAATGATTTTCCACAAAGATGCCAAAGCAGATCGACAGAGAAAGATACGTCCTTTCAACAAATGGTGATGGGACAGCTGGGTATATAGGAAAAAACATTAACTCTTACTTCACACCATCTACAAAAACTAACTAGAAATAGGTCATAACCCTAAATGTAAAATACAAAACCAGATTAAATAAAAATAAAAGTGATAGGCTTTGTGACCTTGTAGTAGTTGAAAGTATCTTACATAGAACACAAAAAGCATAAAACATGAACTAAAATTTTAAATTGAACTTCACTGAAATTGGACACTTATTCTTCAAAAAATTTCGTTAAGAGAAAGAAAATGGAAGCCCCCGCTTGGGAGAAAATATTTGCAACACACATATCAGGAAAAGAACTTGTATGTGGAATAGATAAAGAAATCTTACAATGCACTAATAATAAGTTGAATACACTAGACAAAAGATTTGAACATAGCCATTAAGCACATAAAAATGTGCTCAACACATTAGTAATCAGAGAACTACAAATTTAACCTATAATGAGATACCACCACACACTTATTGAATGGCTAGGATGTGGAGCAACTGGAATTTTCATACACTGGTGGTGAAAATATAAAATGCTAAAACCATTTTGCAAAATGCTTTGGTAGTTCCTTGGGATGTTAAACATATACTTCCCGTATGATCCTCTCATTCTACACATAGGTATTTTACCCAAGAGAAATGAAAACATATGTCCACATAAAGCCTTGTACCTCAGTGTTCATAGCAGCTCTATTTGTAATAGCTTAAAACTGGAAATAACCCAAATTTCCATCAATAGGTGACTAACAGATTACAGTATAGCTACACATGTAATACTACTCAGCAATAAAAAGAAAGAAGTTATTGATACACACAAAAACATAGCTAAATCTCAGCATCATTATGTCCAGTAGAAAAAGCCAGACAGCAAGAATACATCCTGGATGAGACCATTCAGATAAAATTCTAAAAAATACAAATTAATTAATAGATGCCAGACCAGTGTTTGCTAAGGGTGGGGGTTGGGAGAGGAATGTACTACAAATGGGCAGAAGGAAACTTGAGCGTGATGGAAAGATAGGTTGTCTTGATTGTGGTGATAGTTTCGTAGGTGTATATATATGTCAAACCCCAACAAATTGTGCACTTTAAACATGTACAATGTCTAAAAAATCAATTATATGCCATAGTTGTCCCTATGAATTCAGAATCAATATTGTTTTTCTACGTCTAATTTTTTTTTGCTGAAGTTAAAATATACTTGCACCATTTTTGGAATAAGTTTCATGCTCTCAAGAAATAATTTTCGCAGAAGCTCACCCAAATATTGTGGCATTATTTCCATTTTTAGAAATCCAGTATATATTTTACAAAAATTTTAAAATGCAAGCCAAATTTGTTTCCAAGCAGATAATTCTTTAGAACTAGCCTCCTGAAAAGAATCATACATACAAATTTGCATTTCTTCTTACTAATTCTAAAAAATTTCTTTTACCAACCTTGGCCATCCATCAACTCATAAATAGACATTGATTAGAGTACTAACCCTCAAAATTTATCTAAAATGTGTAATGACTTCAACCCCTGCCTCTCTCAACTTCTGGACTACAAGCATCAAAACCTCAAGTGGCTTCTCTAACAAACTGTTGAGCTTTACTTTCTTTTTATAGGGGATCATTCTGCTTATCCTCTGATCCATTAAGAGCTGGGTAAGAACACCAGTCAGCAAGAAACATAGAAATAGGATAGAGAAATATGAAGACACTCAGAAAATTATTTAGGGAGAACTGGGAAATGTCAAAGAACTAAATCCTATGTATTTTTGACCTGTGCTTTTGAGGTTTTATGGTGTTGTCTTTAGTACACACTGGAGACCCTAAATGTATTACCCATGTACTTCTGCCAAAACTAGTAGCTTTAAAAGCTTCCCTAGGCCTGGGTTTCTGCTTTTTTCCCTTTATTTACTCTGGAGTTTTCCATAAATACGTACCTATTTTTCCGATTATAAAAGTTATATGTAGTTTATATGAATATATGTTATGTTTATGTATTATGAATAAATAAGAGATATAGAAATGTACAATAGGGAAAATTTAAATCCCCTATAATTTTATCAATTATTTGGTATATATCTTTTCATTTTTTAATGCAGTTTTCTGTTTTTGCAAAACAATGTCTACACACACGTGCACCCCACATGCATTTATCTTTTTAAAATTTTACAACGTAAGACTATACCTCCTATTCTGTTTCTTTTCACTTAACAATACATCTTGGATATTTGTTCATATGTATTGGATATTTTTACATCAAGTGTATACTAGCCAATTATATTCATATTCCAAAATTGATCTAATTAATCCTTTATTAATTGAGATTATTTACAATTTTTTGCGATTGTGATGGATGCTGGAATGGGTATCTTTAGGTGTATGTGTATCTTTGTGTACTTGTATGACTTTCTGTATGAACGCATTATAACAGGAATTGCTGAATCAAAGAAAACATTTCACCTTTTAATAAGTACATTTAACTTGTTTTTAAAAATTATTGTGTCAATTTACATTTCTACTCATATCAAAAGAAAATTTTCCACATTACTGTCTGATTGTTTAGGTGTACATTGGACAACTAAATAAAGCTAAGCCACTGTCCTCCTTTGTGTCTTTTCCACAAAGTTTAAAGTAAAGCAAACTCTTCAGATAAGATATTCATTGCATTGCACACTCGGACTCTACAGAATCCACAGGTGGTTATGCTAATCTTCAAAGGATACCACACATGACCTGGGATGTAAGTGGATCTCCCCTGCACAATCAGTTCTAGAACACAAAATGACCTTTATCGTCTTGCTTTTTATTCCTTAAAGTCTATTTCACATACCAATATATAGAAGAACCACCAAATTCCATATTTCACACAAAAGTACACAGGACCATTCAACTGCCTTGAACTTTCATCCTTACACCTTTTGACACACACACACAAAAGGATTCAAGTAGTGTATTTCATCAGCTTCTCTGCTGGACAAAGATGTCTTTGCTGATGGAGAGGAAACACTTTGCCAACCCATATTCCATTGTCTTCAGAAGCTTTTCTGAATGGGAGCCACTGCCATTATGTGAATAAATCATGCATGATCCCTGGGCATATTATCTGTCCCTTGTGGAACATTTTTACAAATGATGAAATGTTATTGTTGTCAGTGTCAGACATTCAGTCTTTATCAGTTTCCTTCATGAGAGCCCTTGTTACTCAGGCAGACTTGGGACAACTTCAAGGTGAGAACTTTCAATAAAAGGTCAAGTGGACCAAATTTCTTTCCTATCCACTGCTCAACTATTTCCCTTCCCTTTCATCATGACTCACAGATCAACCCCTCTTTCTTGAGGACTTTAGTGAGAGGAGTCCAATGGTAACCTCATTCTGCTGGGATCCTAGAACCATCTAAAGAACAGAAATTTACATTTCCTCACTGTGTCATCCCTAACGACTTTGATTATGTCCTTAAATGTTGACACACATCCTTACCCACAAAATTCCTGTGGCATCAACGTTATACATTAAAAACACTCAAGAGCTTCAGATCCAGAAACGTTTTTTTCAGATTTCAACTATATGAACTCTGGCCAGCTACTTAACATCTCTGGGCCAGAACTCTCACCTCCAAAAGGATCAAATGCAACCTTCCTTGCAGAACTGTTATGACTGTTATGAGCAAGTACCTTGCTCATTATTTTGATCATTATAGAAGTCCAAGCTTCTTGCTTCTACTCCATTCTTATAATGCTTTATGGCAAATACTGCCACAATATCTTTATGATTACCTTGACCCCAAATTAGTGTTATCTTCAGGAATGGGAAAAGAACATAATCTTTACCCAGGTGTTTCTTGTAGTTACCTAAACCCTGAAGCGTACACATCAGAGCAAAGACCCCAGTGTAAATGCTCCTTTGTCCCTTACCCCTACTACTTTCACCCACCCACTTCTGACTCACAGCTCTTTGTGGATTACTCAATAGATGTGCTGAGAGGTGCCTGCAGGGTTTAGAGGACTGGCTGGGATACACACATGAACATGCCGGAATGTCAGCTCTCCACATTTAGACTAGCAGATTGGACATGCATTATGTGTAATTAGGCAAGTATTAGAATGATGATGACAGCCCTTCAATCTCAGAGGAGCAAGGTAGAATTGGTGGGGTTCACAAAGAGCGTGGGACTGAAGGGGAACACATCTTCCAAGGCAACAGATCCTTCACAGGAAAACACAGGATCAAGGGAAACATATATTTTCTTACAATAGTGTATGTGTTCTACCATTTTTTACTCTTCATCATCAAAAATAAACACATACATCATAAACCTAATGGTACTTAGAATTGTATTCTCTGCAAGAAGCTTTTGATCAATGACCTGATGCATATACCAACAAAATGCTATATCACAGAAAATATTTAAGGTTAACACTAGTCAAATTTAGTTAATAGAAATATAACTGTGAGGGAAAAGATTAAGTGACTGTATCTAAAAGCAGTTAATGTTACTATTGCTGAAGAGTGGTTTATATAGTATAACGGCATACCTACTATACGTGGGAGTGCAGCGAGCACTTTACATGTATTATTTCATTTAATTCTCACAGAAACTCTTGAGTAGCTACTATGACCATTCATGAACGGAAGATGAGGAAACTGAGCCTGGTGGAAATTGATTATCTACTATTACCCAGTTGGCAGCCACGAATTTTGAATCTACATCTATCTGATTACAAACAATTTTTTAAATTTTTGTTAAAATAAATATATACACATGATAAAGTGCTGTAACAACAGTGGTATTATCTCAGGAGGCAAAGGAGATAGGTTTCTAAAACTGTGAAATCACTAAAATAATGCAAAAAAATACTGATACTTATGAAATTCATTCATTCCTGAAAATACTCTTGACTACCTACTGTACAAAAGACCCTGACAGACATCTCTGAATTAGGGTCAGGAAAAAAATCCAAGATTAACAATTACAAAGACTTAAGAGAAGGCATAATCAAAATATTGTTAATGTTCAGGTATTTAGATTTTGCCATGTGTCATTCACTGAGTTTTAAAAAAAGTACATCTGTTATGGCAGATATTATTACATGATGATAACTCCTTTATAAACGGATCCCTCAGACATCGATCACAGCGAAAGAATTCTCTGGGACTCAACAGTCTAGCAACAAATTTAGAAACAGTATTAAGTGTCTCACTTCTCCCCTAGTGGGAAAAAAAAATCCTTCTTATGTCACTCAAAGATATCTGTATATCAATTCTACCACAAGAAAATGAGCTAAGAATCAGGGTCACTAAATGGTTAAAAGCCCAGGCTCTAAAACCAGATGCTCTGGATTTGAATCCTGACTCTCCCATTAACTAGCTGGGCAAGTTATTCAACCTTTCTGGGCTTCATTGAAGGCTGTGGAGAAGATCAAATGATTTAATACATTTAAAGTGCTTAGAAAACACTTTAAATAATGGATACATAGGAAAAAACACATAGATGCTAGCTGGTATTGTTGTTATTACTTTTATTTTTAATATTACTTTAAATTCTTTCCTTGCTATGGTTCATATTATTGCTCTTCATTATAAAATACCCCTTCTAATTCTAATTTTAAAAAGAGAGAGCAAACTAAAGACATATCCCAATTGCAATATCTATCGGAGTATAGGATCACTGAATAAGTAAAATCTTCTGAAGGCATGTGTTCTTTAACTAGCATTTTCGAAAGAAGGTAAATAATCATATGATGAAAGAAGAATCAGTAACAATTATTTATATAGATTTTCTTAAAGCCTCTTACACTGTTAGTTAACTGAAAGTTGTTATCCAACAACGATAACAACAAAGTAGAATGATGATAAAGGAGGCAGGTGTAGGTAAAATAAAGATAGAAAACAAACCGGTCATGCATTTGAGTGAAAAAATATAGTGGACTTACCCACTGTAAATCCTATTTTAACTACTGTTATTATAAGCTCTGGAATATGGGGTGGACAATGAAATTTCAGGTTTACAGGTTAAGTTCTTCATTGTATATTAGAATGCAGAAAGATCTTAAAGACTGTGTGTTGATTTCACATGTACACAGTATCTGATAAATAACTTGTATTTGACCATGTTCAAATACCTTTAGGGAAAAAAAAAATGCTCAGAAGGAGATTATGGGCCTTTCATTAAGTGTAAGCCTAACAGGTACAACCTAGAAGGGGATGTGGGAACCTGTTCTGATTAATCCTTGAAAAATCTGAACTAGTGTTTCTGCAGGATAAAAATATAAGCAGCAGGAGAATGATCTTCATTAGAAGGGAATTGGAAATAAAATCCAAATCATAATTTTATATATAACAAAATCACACTTTTTCTCACTTAAAATGGCATACTAAATTTTTGTCATCTTTTTTTCAAGAAATAAAACACACACGTGTGTGGTTAAAATTATCAAGGGAATGGCAGCAAGAAATGATGTGCATGCAATTGTGATGGCAGACCCAAACTCTAAGGACTTTTCATGCTGCCACGATGAGGTCGCTGAGGGATGTGAGCCCCAAACCAGTGAAGGTTTGGATTGGATGAAAGTGAGCTTACTCACAAAATTCCATTCCCTTTGAGGTTTGAAACAGGCTGTCTTTGAACTAGTTAAAGGAAGTGTGCTACCTTACAAAGGTAATAGTAAACATTCTAACTTATATCCCTACGAGATACAGGATAGAGAAAAATTTAGATAAATCGTGAATGACAGATTCATAAAGTGTTTTTAAGAGGGGGTTACAGGTATTTAGAATACAGCTCTCACACTTTGAAGCAAACATTAATTAAAAACAAGATTATATTCTTCTACCTAAGTGCATCCCTCGTACCCTTTTTTAAACTACCATTCAAAATAAGCACTGAGATAACAATATTTTTATCCACTGTGGCATCTGTTATATTGCATTCCTTGCTTTTTCATTCACACATCAACCCATTTTAAATACTTGCTATACGTAAGCCACCATGCTAATGACAAAGATGACAACATGAAACGGACAAATATCTGTTCCCTACAACTGCATGTATTAGTGGAAGAGAGAAAGGGAAAAATAAGTTGCAAAATGATAAACATTAACACAGAAATATGGTAGAGAAATATAAAAAATTATATTGTACTTTGTTTTTTTAATGAGTTTGGAAGTAGTGTAGATGTTCACTAAGCATGCTGTATATCACATTAGGGTTAAGGAGTCTGAAACATGGGAAGAAGCCTCTAGGAGTGCCTGTATGAAGTAGCAAGAGGGATGGATGACTGGTGGGCCAAGACTTTGCCAATATTATTATTCAATATAAGAACAGGAGCTAAATAACGCAGAGTTACTTTGTAAGGTCCTAGTGGAGAAGCTATTTTAAGGCTGTAATAGAATTCCGGTGTAAATTACTAGACTATATTTTAACTACAGGGTAAATGGCATGCATATTCATGACCAATAAGTAAAAAGCAAATGAATGATATAGCGTAACATTTGCATACCGTAAGTCCAGGCTGTGACAATATCTCCCTATTTAAAACGCAAAAGTTAAACTGAGGGAACTATGAAAAGCCCAATACTTATAGCGTCTTTTCTTCTGGGTTTTCTATTCTCTTTTGGTTATTATTGTGTTTTCTGCAATCTCAGTTTGTTTAAACTTCCCTCCAAGCAGATACTGGCTTCTAATAAGGCTCCACGTCTCAAAAAAGAGACGTGCTTAATAAAGTTGAAAATACAAAAAATAAAAACCTAACTTTTTTTCAAAATGTTTTGAAGACTTACTCCTTTGACACCAGAATTCAAAAGAGCAAATCCACAACTTTGAAAAGGAAGGAGAAGATTGAGGAAATTAGAGAAGGCCTAAATTTTGTTCTGGCCACTTTATAACTTTAAATAAGATGGCTTTTTAAAAAAGGTTTACCGTATAGTATTAAATATTAATAAAACCATGGGGGCTTAAATATACATGTGTACAGGGTTTCTATTCAACAAGCACACTAATACAGTCCTAGTGGCTATTAAAATATCAAGATACTTCCATAGAGGTGGGTAAATAACCACTGCTCTGGGGTTCTCAAATGCCGTACCCCTCAAGGACCACTAGTGCAGGAGCCTCAGGTATACACTTCCAGGGAAACACTGTTGCTTGTTAATCCTTCCTGCCGTCCAGCCAGCCAGTTGCTGATGGGAGCAACAGAACCCCTGGAGGTACCTAGTATCCTATTTGATGCTCATCTGCCCATCTTTGAAAGACTTGGACTCTGGAAAAGCCAAGAAAGTAGGGGAGAACAGATGAAAAGGAATAATGTGAGCTTCTACAGGCACTGACCTGTGTTTCAAACCCTGATGTAACGGGCAACACTCCAACAATAGAAAGGAAACTGAAAGGGGTAGATGGGACTGGTGAGAGTCTGTTTCACTGCGAACCAGTGGAAGCCTCATGTGCGAGTATCCTTTTCACCATCCCTGTTGGATATAGTATTTGTTTTATGGATCAGGAAACTGAGAGAAAGAGAATTATTCAGAGCTTACACAGCAGAGCAAGAATTTTAGTCCAAGAAACCTAGCAACAGATCTTAGTTCTTATTGTGCCACTGTACCACTTCAAGCCTGGACTGAAAGAGTAGGTTCCATCTAGTCAAATATAGCTTTCCATTAAATGATGCTTGTGTTTCAGTCCATAATAAATGTGTTTACTGTATTTTAAAACTATCAAACATTATGTTAAAGGCTAGATTATTTTTATTGTAATTTCTGTTAGGTGAGCAGAAGCTGAAAGTGAATTAAGTGCCATTGACAATATAATGGACGTTAAGCAAAACTCTCCAACTACTGGAAGCCCAGTCACCCAGTGACTATGACTTTGACGGAAATATCACTGGGAGAGTGTGATGGGGTTTGCTACGTCAAGTCATGATGCAGATTGGAACAGCTTTCCTTGTCGGCAATAGTATCAAACAAAAGATCACAGCTGAGAGAGCAAAGGAACCCAGTTATCTGTTGAATCCGGTTACCAGGGTGAATCAAGCACTATGGCTCATATTACTTGGTAAACAGATTTGTAATATATACAATTGAATATGTTTAGAAAATAAAATGGAATCTAAAAATTTTGGATTTATAAGTTGATTTATATATTAATTTTTATTGTCACAGTAATTGTTAAATAGTATTATTAAAACCAGTGCATATATACAAAGAAAAAAGGTCAGAAACTATATACCATAATGTTAAAATTGGTTATATCTGGGTGTTGAAATTAGATACATGCTTTGCATATACATCAATGAACATGTATTACTAGTGTAAGCAGGAAAAAACATGTTATATTTTTAAAATGCTGTTTCTATCCAGCCTATCTATTCTTTTATTCCCCAATAATTGAAACTCATTTATGCTTTAAAGTTAAATTAAGCTTATTCTTAAATATTTCACAGGCCAGACAATAAGTTTTCTTGAGTTTTCTGTGAACAGGTTCTTTAACCCACTGTATTCACCACCCTCCTTAACCCAATATTGACCTCAGAGGTCTTGGTCGCACCTGGAATTCTAAAACAAACATGGAACAATTGAGGTGACTTTTTCAGAACACTTTTAATTGTCCTGCTTCCTCCCTTTTTCTACCGATCCTTACTTTTCCTGAATCACCTACCCATACATACACACCAATCAAGTAAACAAGAAAAGAAAGAAAAGGGTTTATTTTAAGGTTACTTCTCACCTTGGTGAGTAGAATATTCCACAGTGTGATAAGCTGTGAAAGGATAAAATTGCAGTTCTTGGGAAGAGGCTCTTCTCAAAAGATTGCCACTTAAGGTGTCACCTTGGATTCAGTTTTATCTCACTGGTAGCGTGTTCTCATTCTCTCCAATTAGAATCATAACATATTCAAATGGCCTGAATTGTCACCCAGGTTTTCCCTAGAAAATCGTGAACTGACCTGAGGAGAGAGCGGTGGAGAGGCAAGGTTATACCTTATCTCTCCATCCCAACATAAAAGGAAGGGGTCCTCCCTTGCACTTGTCTAAAGGTCCCTGTTTATTACCAATGGAGGAAATCTTGAGTCTCAATTTGCCTAGGACACAAGAATGCAGGTAATTAAAAGATAACACTTACATAGTACTCATTACATGCCAGGCACTGCTTTAAGTACTTCATAGTTATTCACTCATTTAATCCTCACACAAACCCATGATACCGTTACAGCCACTACACCCACCTGAGTAACTTGCTCAAGGCCATATTCTAGTAAATGGCGTAACTGGGATTCAACTGCAAGCAGTCTAGTCACAGTCTTTAACCATTATGCTATAGTGAAATGGGTCCAGGTCACACGGAAGAACTTAGATCCAGTCTGAACCCATTTCGTTTCTGGGTTGGAACCAGAAGTCCCTAGTTGAGAGATTTACAAAGCATGCATTAACTCTCATGTAATTGCAGGTTTCAGTGAACCAAAGCCTCACTCTCACCTCAATATTGAGAAATTCCTTAGGAATTCAGCACCCAAACTTCCCCCTACCTTTTAAGCACCTATAAAAGGGGTGGGGGTATTAATAAAAATTTCTTCAGGGTGATATAAGAATTCATTAAGATCTTGGGGAAAATACATATGTATATATATATATCATGGTGGCTGACATACAACAGGTGTCTGTAAATGGTTATTTATCATACACAAGAACAAATGAGTGTGGATGATGGTACAAAGCTAAGCATTTAGGAACCACAGAATGTGAAATACGGTTTCTGCCCTTAAGAAATGCATAGTGTCACGAATCTGAAGAAAGCCAGAAAACAAACCTTTTGAAAGCTAGAGAAATAATTGTCAAATAGGATTAGAACAATATGGTAGCTCTCTTGAGATCAGGCTTCTAACCACACCTCTGTATTATCTATCTCTCTTTTGTATTGCTTGTAGCCAATGATTACATTGTCCTATTGATTCATTGTAGGTTACCATAGCATCAGACGCCACTTTCAGCCTTCTCCCATTGGTGGGTGTCCCAACTCATTCCTGTGAGAGCCTCCACCTCTTATGTTAGTTCAGAGCCATTTTCACATGGATTTCTTATCCACAACAAGCTGAATATATTTTAATTATGCTTAATTTAAATTTATATAGAGCCTCATAAAATTATATACATACAAAGATGATTACTATTAGCATTTATAAGTATTGTACTCTGACAATTTATATTTGAGAGTTCATTTACATTACATATATCAGTGTTAATACAGTATATCATATATATACTTTATTTTCTAAATATTTTCTGTTCCTTAATTATTTTTTGATATACCTTTCTTAGATATCTAATTTGTTTTTCTTCCTTTCAAGTACCTTGCACATGTATGAAACACTAAGATATTGAGTGAAAGAAAAAAACTTTAAATAACTGATGATGAATAATTTCTGATTACTAGCACACTCAAGTTTGGGGGCGGGGTTGGGGGGGAATGGCTATATCATTTGGGTCTTTAACACCTAAGGAATTTGCTAGAGAATTAGGTGCTCATCTCATTACTTCCAATGAAAATCTACTTTCTTCCTCCAGGGCTTTTCAGTGGATTTTGTAGAATAGAGGTTTCCTAGTTACCCCCATTTGTGAAAGATACTGTACCGATAGATTTCCATGATGAATTCTCCCACTTCTGAGTTTTGAGTGATTTCTAACATCTGATATGAAAACGAAGAAAGCAAGCGAGGAAGAATTTTGAAAAAAGGTTATGGAAATAGCTGAGAGTCTTCCTGCTGAGCCATCCCAGAACTAGAGTTTTGAATAATGCATGTTCCATAAATGTAAGTGTCCCACTATGCCACATTTTAGAACAGGGAGAGAAAATAATAGCTACTGTCCACACTTATCACCAATAATAAATTGCAAGGCTCCTGTGTGTGGTGGCGATTAATGCAAAATGCAACTCCAAACACATAACTAAATAAATAGATAGTTTGACTTTTGTGGGGGTTATCTCTCTTCCTCCTCCTTTCTCTCTCTCCTCTCTAAATAGAAAATACATTTAAAAAAAATCTCTGGAACACCTACCCTCTTCTCTTTGAGACAGACAAATGGGCTCTTTCCCAGGCAAGGGCAGGTGAGAGAGAGAGAGAGAGAGAGAGATTCTATAAGAAAGAAAGAGAGAGAAACAGAGACAGAGAGACACAGAGACTGAGAATTCAGTGGCAGGGAGTTACAGTACTGCAGAATTCACATACGCTAATGGGATAAAAAGAGAGAGTGTGCAGAGTAGCTGGAATAGTAGTAGTAGTAGTAGTAGTAGTAGTAGTTTGGGAATCAAACATAGCCATGCAACAAGCAAATTTTTAGAGGATGAATTTGCAAAGGAACGCTGGCTCTGATTGCTTTCAGTTAGATTTTGAAATATTTTACATAAAAAACAACTCCCCCAAATCCTTCAGAAATTAAAAATATATCAACATTTGCATGAAAATTAGATATCGATCATGCATCTAGACAAGAAAACCCTTTCAGAAGGTGAGAAATTAAACTCCATTGTAAATCATTGTTATCAGTTTTTATAGGACTCCCTGAATGCTGCTATACCCCAGATGGAGTCATCATTTATTGAGACCCTTCAGTTGGAAGGCATTTTACACACAGTTCATATATTAGTTTATTTAATCTTCTCACCAACCTTGTGATAGTTTAGTACTATTATCTTTATTGCTGAAAGGAAGAAACAGGCTCAGAGAGACTACGTAAATTTCCCAAAGGTACCCATCAGTTAGGTAGCAGAGTTGGGATTTGAATTCCTCTTCTGGTAAACACCAAGATCTATCCTCTTTTCACTCTGCCATGTGTGGGGTTGCCAGACAAAATAAGGCCATCCAGTTAAATTTGAATTTCAGATGAATAACAGATAATTTTTTAGCATAGGTATGTCCTAAGTATTGCATGGGATATACTTATACCAAAAGTGTACCATTATTTATCCGAAATTCAAATTTGGATATTTTGTATTTTTATTTGCTAAACCTGGCAACCCTTGCCATATGTCTTCTCTGGATCCATCTGTCTATTTTTGAGAGGGAGCAAAGCAATGAAAGGGAAAGCCATTCTTCATGGAAGAGAGGAGGGAGTATTGAGGCACCTATCCCATTAAGTGTTAGCATGTTCCTGTGTGAAAAGACTTCAATCTAAAATGGAAACAGAGGATATGAAATGGAGACTCTCACACATGCACCCTCAGAAGAATGGAACTTAAGAGCCCAGATACTGATTTCCATTAAATGCCTGATTTATAGAAGACCAAGACTTACCTCTTGACCAGTGAACATCTACCAAGAATCTCTTCCTATCCTCAAGCCAGGGAACTTACTGCTTGGACTCTGGCTGGACTTCCCCCTCTATGCACTCCTTGACCATAAATACAGCCTACCCCCAACCTTCAAGGACTAGCCCGTAGCTTGCTACAGCATGCATTGGCCCAATTGCTATTCCTCTGCTATTACCGAATATAAGCAATTTCTGATCATTTGAGCTTGCCTCAGTTTACCTTCTTTAGTTTGACAGCACCAAGGTACCCAGTGCTGTTTGGAAGATTATCAGAGTTTTCAGGATAATGTTTGGCATCAAGGGCAGTAAAAGTGTGGCAGTTACACCACGCATTGGGAAGACAACTGAACTGACAAGCGTAACCCTGGATTTCAGACCTGCCACTCACTGGAGGGAACTGGGTGGTCTGTAAGCTCTAACACTGTCTTATGTTCTCTACTATACAAATAATCAGTCAAGGAAGAAATCTGTACCCAAAGATTTCTTTGTTTCCACTTTATCCCACCCCTTCAGTTTGCAATTAATGTCCCAGCTCCCCATTCACAGGAAAGAGAAATGGTGGAACTGTGGAAAAACTCCTAGAACGGTTTCCTAGTAAACATCCTTGGGCATTTGAATGCAACATTTGGCTACACAGCTGAGACTGCAGTATTGGCCTTGCCCATGCTTCCTGCCCCAGGCACTGCTGCCTCTCCTGGCCTGTTACAGCCCCTAAGGTGTGGACCATTCTACCCGGTTTTCTTCTCTCCACATTCTACCAGTCATAACCTCTTTGTCCTCTGCCTCACTGGCCTAGCACTCAGCCTTTTTGTTCTCTGCTAGGGAACTGATAAATGTAATGTGAGCTCATCTGTTAATGACCATCAAAGGGCTTATCCCTTCCAGATAACATCTGCTGCCTTAAATGCTGTTAACGTCAAGGCATAAATAGGCTGGTAGTGGAAATATTTTACATCAAGATGTTTTCTTATCACTTCTACATTACATTAAATCAATGATGCCCCGCCCCCACCCCCATTTCATGCAATTGATCAACCAGTGTATCTATTTCCCTCACTCCATCATACTTTTCAATTTATTTAAGCATGGTATATTAGGAAAACCAATATTTTCCCCGATTCTTTTTTTTTTTTTTTTGCGGTACGCGGGCCTCTCACTGTTGTGGCTTCTCCCGTTGTGGAGCAAAGGCTCCGGACGCGCAGGCTCAGCGGCCATGGCTCACGGGCCCAGCCGCTCCGCGGCACGTGGGATCTTCCCGGACCGGGGCACGAACCCGTGTCCCCTGCATTGGCAGGCGGACTCTCAACCACTGCGTCACCAGGGAAGCCCTTCCCTGATTCTTAACTTAGGTGTAGTTGATTGACTGGAAG
Organism: Globicephala melas; assembly: GCF_963455315.2. NCBI lineage: Eukaryota > Metazoa > Chordata > Mammalia > Artiodactyla > Delphinidae > Globicephala > Globicephala melas. The sequence goes on from NC_083317.1 coordinate 62,452,458, forward strand.
TAACTAAATCTGTTGTACAGAATCCTTGTTTAGTAAAATGAGAAATCATTAACAAAAATGACTCTACCAGGCAAGTAAATTGCCGGCTCATTTTCCTCACCCCCCCCCACCTTCATTCATACATTTTTTTTTAAAGAATTATTTCAGGTTTATCTCTCTCTAGGATACCTTTTTTTTTTTTTTTTTTTTGCTGTATGCGGGCCTCTCACTGTTGTGGCCTCTCCCGTTGCGGAGCACAGGCTCCGGACGCGCAGGCCCAGCAGCCATGGCTCACGAGCCCAGCCGCTCCGCGGCATGTGGGATCTTCCCAGACCGGGGCACGAACCCGCGTCCCCTGCATCGGCAGGCGGACTCTCAACCACTGCGCCACCAGGGAAGCCCTAGGATACCTTTTATTATCCCCCCAGAACTTCCCTCATTTATATCCTCATTGTATCCCACATGTCTTCCCATCCTAGCACTGTGGTTAAACTTAGGAACTCAGCAGCTAAACTGCCAGGTACAAATCCTGACTCCACCATTTAATAGTTGTGTGACCTCGGACAAGTTAATTTCATCTCTCTATGCCTGAATTTCTTCTGTGAGATGGGTTGTTTCCTTCCACATAAGACTGTTCTCAGCACTGAATGAATATATACATATGGGGGGGAGATATATAGCACATAGACATAGAATGAGGCCTGGCACACAGCAAGCCTGGCATATGTACATACTGCTATTTATTTTATATGTGTGTTTATACATCTGCCTTCCAAAAATGTATGAAGTTTTGGAGGGCAGGAAATTTGTGCAGTTCATATATAGCATTCAGTGTCCTGCCCATCGTCAGCACTCAATAAATGCTTATGTAACAGATATATCTACGTATATGGTTCCAATGAACAACATGAAAACAGGCTTGGGCTCTTTTTCTGAGGTTAGAATGCCTAGCAACTGGCAACAGAACTCAAAAATAACATTTTTTTTTTCTGTAAAAGTCTCAAGGGCTATTGAGACCTCCAGACTCCAAGAATGAAAAATAGTTGTTTAGCTGATTGATTTCCTTGTTTATTTATGCTTTTGCAGTGTCTGGTCTGAAATGGCTGATTTTGATTGTGAGTCACTTTGCTTCCACATAGAAAATCCTTCTCTAATCAAAAATTGTTTCTCTTCATGTTAGCATTTATTTTCAGTTAAATTCTCACCTATTCAAAGAAAAGTATTTTGAACTACTCATTACTTATTCATGTGTGCATATACATGTATATATTACATATATGTTACATATATGCATGTGTGTATATATATGATATAAATATATAAAGCTGTAAAACAATCCTTCTCTGACTCATGTTTTCTCTCCAATATTTACTGTAAGAAAACTTTATTCTAAAGACTCAAGTCTCTATATTCTCCAGTACTAAGTCCGAAGGATGTCCGCCTTTGGTAAAATTAAAAACTAGGTCACATCTGTTTTCCCTTCTCCCTTTGTAGCCAGGCTTTGTACCAGTGGGCATCCACGGCCTTCATACTTTCTTTCTCTTTCCCCAATCCCTTTGCCTGCCAGCTGCCTCAGCCACCACTGCAGTAGTCCAAGATCATTATCCTTTTGGCTCTACTCTTTGGGGGCTTTCTTTTTATCAGAGATCTAATCCACTATTGTGAGCTAATATGCTTATGGCTGACACTAACTTAGTCTTCCCAGATAAGGGACACATTAAAGTTTACATAACATCCAATCACATTTCCATCACAAAATGACAATAGAATTTCAGCCCGAGGTGGGAGGAAAAGGAGGAGTAAGAAGGGAGATGAAAGGCTTATTAAATTCCCTTGCATTTCAGCAAGTCAGCTTAAATTCAAGGAATAAGTTTGTGTTCTGCACTTGAGAAGCAAAGATGGCTCCCTGCTCTCTGGGAGTTGGACACCTAGTGGGAATCTATGGCCATGACCTGGTCTACTCAGGAAGCCATTTAGCTCCGAGCCAGGGTGAATGACACCACATGAATGTCTGAAGCCCCAGAATTCACACTCATATCTAAGCATCCAACTATGCTGATTACTCCTGATTAGGGGAGAGTGGCAGAGGGCAAGGAGAGAAGTGTTGGACAAGTTGTCTACAATATGAACTCACGGGATATTTCTTTTATGAATATCCAGTGTGATCTATATTAGTATTTCCTAGGTTTAACTCAATTCTCCAAGGTCAGAAAATTGAATAAAACACTCTAAGTACTTATATAAGGTCCCCAGGAAGGTACCCTATGAATTTATGATAAATACTGAATCCGTTTGCCTAATCTGGTAGTGTCATTCATGTCCCATCTGAGTCTTTTCTGACCTCAGGACACACTTCCTTATAGGACAAAATGATGCACAGTGCCCTACTGGTCACCACCACAGAGAAAGATTTTGTTGTGTTTTTAAAAACTCAGCTGAACATTATATTGTCTTTTCTTTTACAGTGAATAGGAGTTAAGAATTAATTCACTCTTTGTGATTTTTATGGGGTGGGGGGGCTTTGGTGAGATAAAATGAATAATAAATTTCTCTCATTATAAAGGACTAGTAACAGTTTACTCCTGAAAAAATAAATCAGCACTGAATGAGCAAATGTATAAATTTCCAAAACCTAGCAATGAGAAAAGGATTAAAAGAGAAAAGATTCAATATAAAGGGGAAACCAAATAACTCTCAACCTGTTATATTTCTCAGTGAACTGACTATGGATAATTATGCTGGGTCCTGAACACATTTTATACTCCTGATTTAATCTCAGTCTGGGCAAAATACAACAGTTTTACTTATCATGATTACAGAAACCTGATATTCCCTAGCCTAGCTCAGGAAACACAGGAGAAAAAATTCCAACATTCCTTTTAACACCGAAATACTTTGAGCCATTTCCAGGTAAGTGAGCAAACAACCCAAGAGTTATCAATGAGATTTTCTTCTCTTCAGCAAGAGCCCATTCTTCTTTTCTGGTTCATGTACCATAATCAAAGACACCACTCAGTAGTACATGGTGTGTGGAGAAGGAAACAGAAGATGGAAGGAACATGAATGTGAGCACTTTTAAAAAAAATTTTGCCCAAGAGAAATATAAAGTCATTTGTCAGACCAGCGATTTTACACTGTCATATTCTATGACTGCCAAGAAACACACACACACACACACACACACACACACACACACACACACACACACACACACACTATTCCATAGTGGAGTATGTAGAAGTATAAGGAGGGGTGTGATTGAACAACTGTGGTTAATCATAGGCATTTGCCAGCATGGCATTTTCATTCATATTAGTACATCAACATTACATTAAGTATATCAAGAATGAAGGAGACCGTAGAAACTGAGAGGCAAGATTGAGAGAGATAGACTGAAAGAGACAGAGAAAGATAAAGAGATTTGAAAATTTATACTACAGACCGCACTTGTGAGCAGGGCAGTGTTTGGTACCAACTGTCCTATGTATACATATTTACCTCTAATTTTCATTTAGAAGATACAGATCTATATGGATGCTATCAGTGCCACTAATAATATAACATTAGTATATAACTCATATATTTTAGTTGCACTATTAAAAGTATTAATAGCTTCTTAACAACAGAAAGTGTAGATGGCATTTTTAATATTTACTGGGAAAGTCACTTCTAGTGTGCTGATATTTTCATTCTAATTTGGGTGGGCTAAAGGAGGAGGATAGTCATGTCACTTGCAGGCTACTATAGTCATCAGAAAACTTCATTAGCCTTTATGTTAACAGCCCATTTTATTAAACAAAAGTGGGAAATCAACAAAGTGAATTAGAATCTAGAGCTCTTTAATATTACCCTTCACTAATTCCTTTAATTTAAAAAAAAGTGGAATGTGGAAAATTTGTCTTTTTAGAGAAAGTCTCTTGTGGTGGGAGGGAATGATTTGCAACTGATGACAGATGCTGTTTACATTTATAATTTCCATATTTTTCATGTTTGGAAATGGAATCAAAGGGAAGAAGGATCAAGCAACTGTTGCAGCCCCAGATATCATTTATGGCCTCTTTCCTGGTCATGTTAAATACACTTTCAGAACAATTATCCCGCTCACTGGTGGAATGAGGTCATTGAGGGGCAGAAACCAGAATGGTGGGGACAACAGTGCAATGCTTTGCTCAATAGTCCTGGAACTGGCCCTCTCTGGGGCTTCATCCCTTTAAGTAAATACCATGTTTAATATGACTCTCTTTGTTGATCATTAGATGATTCCATGAAATAAAGGCTGCAAATTCTAGATATAAAGCTGGCTACTGGAATTTAATATGGAGGAATACACAATTTTTTTTTTTGGAATGAAATAATTTGAACTCAGGAACTAATTCTGTATGTTTTAAAAACATTAGTGAGGTTTTTACTTAGAGTGCTATAATCTTCAGAGTCCTGAGCAGCCAACACCTCTAAACATCTGGTCACCCTCCAAGAAACTAGGTTGTTTGGCACTCAAATGCTGTCCTCTGACAATAAAAGACTATATCGTGCTGACCCTATGAAAAAGGGGAGATCTGATGGTTTCTCTCCAAAACAACCTGAGGTAAATACATGCACACCTGGACCATGCTACTGCTATTCTACCTACCTGGGACCTTACAGACATCTTTTCTTTCCTCTGACTTGTGGTCAAGGGGGTTAACTCTCTGAGGACTCTTGGCTTCCTTAACATTAGCATGCACTGCCCTAGACTGGACAGAAACTATAACCCTTAATGTCAACTAAGGCAAGGGTTTCTCCATGTCCTTTCCAATGGGACTAGGATGTCAGGAGGCAGCACTGAAACATGCTGTGTTTTTTTATTCCTCCATTACCTGGGAGGAAATATCTCAGTGTAAATAGCCATTTATATAAACAGAAAATAACTTGTTTTAAGTTCCATTTTTTAAGTTTTGTTTTGTTTTGTTTGTTTTTTTCCTCACTGTTGTGGCCTCTCCTGTTGTGGAGCACAGGCTCCGGACGCGCAGGCCCAGCGGCCATGGCTCACGGGCCCAGCCGCTCCGTGGCATGTGGGATCCTCCCGTCATAGGGAGTTACAGGTTTGGAGATCAAGGGAGGGTCTTGGACCTTCAGGCTACATAACAGAATAGAATGGAAAATGGGGCTAAAATAATCATGGATGGGGGGCACAGAGTGATCATACCAAGTAATTTACTACCACTATACCTTGAAATCGTCCAGAAATGGAACAAATGAAAGAAATAATAGAAAGTGATTATAGGAGTATGATAATGAGGAGTTTAAACACAGTGTAACAATGTATTAAGTGATACTGTCATATTTAATGAGAAAAATAACATGGGTATGAACCAATGTCAATTTTTGCTACCTTAAAGGTACAAATAGCCAAAATGCATGTTCCCACTGCTGATACATTGTTTTGAATGTTTAACATCTAAACAATGAATATCGTTTATTGGGATGAAAATCCAGTTTTAATGGAAATCAGAGTATCTCATTATCAAATCTTTTTTGATAATCTTTTCTCGTCTATGCATTCCCTCCATTGCACCATGGAATTTTGCTAGGTGATCTGGGAATTCAAGGGAAATGGAAATGTTGAAGAGTTTTTAGTTTAGGTGGTATACAGGGGAAATACTTACATAATAATCCAAGAGAGAAAATAATTAACTGACAGAATGAATGATAAAGCATGAGTTATGGAATTACTCTGAGAAGTTCTGGTAGAGCAGGCTTCATGGAAGAGGAAGAAGGGCTTATGTTCAATGTTTATAAGCAAAGGGGAAGAGGTAGGCAATCCAGACCCTGAACACACCATGAGCAAAATCTAGAAGGCAGTGGGTGAGGATGGAATGTCCAGAAGACAGTCCATAGAACACTCTATTCAAAAAGAAGAACTCATGTAGAAAATTAATAAAATGGAAGATTGGGGAAAACAGGCTGTGGTCAGATAAATTTGGGCCTTAAATGTCAGGTTAAAGCCTTCTACCAAAAGAAAGCATCTCCTGAAAAGCTTTCAGTGAGGTGAATTATCATCAAAATATGATTGTAAAGTGCCAACTGTGGAGAGCAGGATAGATTGAAGACCATGTGAAAAAGAGAAAGAGACAGGGGTCTGGGGACCATTGTAATAATTCAGGACTCTGGTAGTGAGGGCTTACTCTATGGAGATATAAATGAAAAGGAGGGAAAAGTGGCAGCAGTTGGCAGGTAGGTAAGATAGAGTGGGTAGAAAAAAGGAGCCAAAATAACTCAAATTTCAATAATGGTTAATAAAAACAGTATTGTGGTTATTTTGAAATTGTAGAAAAAAAATTGATCACAAGTCATCAAAGACATCACATCACTGCAAAACTGTTTCATGAACTAATGGCATGAAAAAAATTAGTTTATAAAAGCATCCCTCTGCTATTTATGTCTGAGATGCATAAGCACAAAAACCCAAAGGAGAAAAGATAAGGTGTAAATGTTTCCAGATGAAATTTTGATGCAAAAAAAAAAGATTTTTTTTCCTTTAAATCCTGAATACCTAAAACATGTGTACATTTCTCTAAGACACAGGGTAAATAATGACGTCAGTATTTTGAAATCCTCAAACAAGTCACATAATATTTCTCTATAGATCTATTCAGAATAATGTCAGTGTCCCCCAGCAATTCTTTGGCAAATCTTTTGGCAATTCTTCAGAAAATACTGTGATATCCCTGGAAGGTTGGAATTTTTCCAGAATAGTCAGAGAGGATCTGAGACCATTCTTCCTTTACACATTGACAGTGAGCTTTAGTAATGTAAAGAAGCCTTGTGTTCAAATCCACTCCAGCTCTGAAGCTAATCAAACTGTTGTGGTTAAGAAGGAGGAATAGCACCACATTTTTGAAGAAAAGAAGAAAAAGCTTAGTCTTTGAAGACATTCACCACCTCTTCTATGTCATTACATAGATGCTTTCTGTGTATTCACCCACACTCATTTTTTGCCAAGCCAAGAGACGGGCAGTAGGTAGATTTCAAGGAAAGAGAAGGAGCACAACTTAAAGAGATGTTTTGGAAAGCCTCAAAGTGGGAAATACAATTTTAGCCAGTGTCATGGTGCAGTTTAAGGACTAAACAGGTACAATCTCAGCTTCACTGGGATATCTGACAGGGGGTAGGAGGATGCACTTTTCTCTTTAGCAGTACTGTGGGAGACTATTTCATTTTCCCTTTCCATAAAGAACAGAACTGATTGAAATTGATACATTAGACATTCCTGCAGCAGAATCAATGAATTGCTACCACTGGTATAGTAAGTGTGATCACTTGAATACCTTGAATTAAGTGTCATAATCCAGTGTTACTTAACATTATGAGTACAATTATAAAATAGCTAAGTTTTTTTTCTCTCTCTTTTTTTTTGGTTCTGAAATCAGACTGATAAAGTAAAATTTGCACATCTCAATGAGTAAAATTATCTGATTTTCTAATTGTTGTACTTTGAATATTTATGAATTTAGGGAATATGTGCACTACCTTCTATGTTTCTCATTTAAAAAATACTTTGATAACTGTAGAAACTAACACTGAATAGTGTATCCAACCGAGCATCTGCTCTAACTGCATGTGTGTCAAATTAACCTTCTAAATTAACTTCTATTGCTTCTTTGTCTACCTTTCTTTCCCATTCTTTTAGACACCCATAAACTAATTTGAAAAAATTCACACTCTTTCACCAAATACGCAATTGTAAACTTTTGTTGTTGTTGTTAGAGGGTAGTCAGCTCTAAATCTAAAGTTGCGTCCCATGTGACTGCTTTTGCTTCAGGACCAAGGAGAGAGATACAAAACTGCCATTCCCTGTAGTGGACAGTCAGACTATCACAAGGGCTGCCAGGTTGGTGAGAATTTGGCACGGTGCCAAAATGAAGGAATCAGTGATCGAAATTTTTACTCATCCCTAAAAACTCTAATACCTCAAAAGACTATATGAAAACAACCTCAACATGCATGAGGCTATTATAAGAACTCTGATATCTATTTTACTCCATCAAGGATATAGAAATGAAGAAGAACTACAATCCTGGAGCCTGAGGAACAAAAACCACATTCACAGAAAGACAGACAAGATGAAAAGACAGAGGGCTATGTAACAGATGAAGGAACAAGAAAAAACTCCAGAAAAACAACTAAATGAAATGGAGATAGGCAATCTTCCAGAAAAAGAATTCACAATAATGATAGTGACGATGATTTAGGACCTCAGAAAAACAATGTAGACAAAGATCAAGAAGATGCAAGAAATGTGTAACAAAGATCTAGAAGAATTAAAGAACAAACAAACAGAGATGAACAATATGATAACTGAAATGAAAAATACACTAGAAGGAATCAATAGCAGAATAACTGAGGCAGAAGAACGGATAAGACAGAATGGTGGAATTCACTGCCGCAGAACAGAATAAAGAAAAAAGAATGAAAAGAAATGAAGACAGCCTAACAGACCACTGGGACAACATTAAGTGTAACAACTTTCACATTACAGGGGTCCCAGAAGGAGAAGAGAGAGAGAAAGGACACGAGAAAATATTTGAAGAGATTATAGTCGAAAACTTCTCTAACATGGGAAAGGAAATAGCCACCCAAGTCCAGGAAGCGCAGAGAGTCCCGTACAGGATAAACCCAAGGAGAAACATGCCGAGACACATAATAATCAAATTGGCAAAACGTAAAGGCAAAGATAAATTATTGAAAGCAGCAAGGGAAAAATGACAAAAAACATACAAGGCAACTCCAATAAGGTTAACAGCTGATTTCTCACCAGAAACTCTACAAGCCAGAAGGGAGTGGCATGATATACTTAAAGTGATGAAAGGGAAGAACCTACAACCAAGATTTCTCTACCCGGCAAGGATTTCATTCAGATTCGATGGAGAAATCAAAAGTTTTACAGACAAGCAAAACCTAAGAGAATTCAGCACCACCAAACCAGCTTTACAAAATATGCTAAAGGAACTTCTCTAAGTGGGAAACACAAGAGAAGAAAAGGACATACAGAAACAAACCCAAAACAATTAAGAAAATAGTAATAGGAACATACATATTGATAGTTACCTTAAATGTGAATGGATTAAATGCTCCAACCAAAAGAAACAGGCTTGCTGAATGGATACAAAAACAAAACCCATATATATGCTGTCTACAAGAGACCCACTTTAGACCTAGGGACACATACAGACTGAAAGTGAGGGGATGGAAAAAGATATTCCATGCAAATGGAAATCAAAAGAAAGCTGGAGTAGCAATACTCATATCAGATAAAATAAGAGTTTAAAATAAAGAAGGTTACAAGAGACAAGGAAGAACACTATGTAATAATCAAGGGATCAATCCAAGAAGAAGATATAACAATTATAAATATATATGCACCCAACACAGGAGCACCTCAATACATAAGGCAACTGCTAACAGCTCTAAAAGAGGAAATTGACAGTAACAAAATAATAGTGGGGGACTTTAACACCTCACTTACACCAATGGACAGATCATCCAAACCGAAAATTAATAAGGAAACACAAGCTTTAAATGACACAATAGACCACATAGATTTAATTGATATTTATAGGACATTCCATCCAAAAACAGCAGATTACACTTTCTTCTCAAGTGCACACGGAACATTCTCCAGGATAGATCACATCTTGGGTCACAAATCAAGCCTCAGTAAATTTAAGAAAATTGAAATCATATCAAGCATCTTTTCTGACCACAATGCTATGAGATTAGAAATCAATTACAGGGAAAAAAACACAAACACATGGAGGCTAAATAATATGTTACTAAATAATCAAGAGATCACTAAACAAATCAAAGAGGAAACCAAAAAATACCTAGAGACAAATGACAATGAAAACACGAAGATCCAAAACCTATGGGATGAAGCAAAAGCAGTTCTAAGAGGGAAGTGTATAGCTATACACGCCTACCTCAAGAAACAAGAAAAATCTCAAATAAACAATTAACCTTACACCTAAAGGAACTAGAGAAAGAAAAACAAACAAAACCTAAAGTTAGCAGAAGGAAAGAAATCATAAAGATCAGAGCAAAAATAAATGAGATAGAAACAAAGAAAACAATAGCAAAGATAAATAAAACTAAAAGTTGGTTCTTTAAGAAGATAAACAAAATTGATAAACCATGAGCGAGACTCATCAAGAAAAAGAGGGAGAGGACTCAAATCAATAAAAGTAGAAATGAAAAAGGAGAAGTTATAACAGACACCGCAGAAACAGAAAGCATCCTAAGAGACTATTACAAGCAGCTCTATGCCAATAAAATGGACAACCTGGAAGAAATGAACAAATTCTTAGAAAGTTATAACCTTCCAAGACTGAACCAGGAAGAAATAGAAAATATGAACAGAAAAATCACAAGTAATGAAATTGAAACGGTGATTAAAAATCTTCCAACAAACAAAAGTCCAGGACCAGATGGCTTCACAGGTGAATTCTATCAAACATTTAGAGAAGAGCTAACATCCATCCCTCTCAAACTCTTCCAAAAAGTTGCAGAGGAAGGAACACTCCCAAACTCATTGTATGAGGCCATCATCACACTGATATCAAAACCAGACAAAGATACTACAAAAGAAGAAAATTACAGACCAATATCAGTGATTAATATACATGCAAAAATCCTCAACAAAATACTAGCAAACATTATCCAACAACACATTAAAAGAATCATATACCATGATCAAGTGTGATTTATCCCAGAGATGCAAGCATTCTTCAATATATGCATGTCAATCAATGTGACGCACCATATTAACAAACTGAAGAATGAAAACCATATGATCATCTCAATAGATGCAGAAAAAGCTTTTGACAAAATTCAACACCCATTTATGATAAAAACTCTCCAGAAAGTGGGCATAGAGGGAAGCTACTTCAGCATAATAAAGGCCATATACGAGAAACGCAAAGCAAACATCATTCTCAATGGTGAAAAACTGAAAGCATTTCCTCTAACATCAGGAACAAGACAAGGATGCCCACTCTCAGCACTATTATTCAATAGCTTTGGAAGTCCTAGCCACGGCAATCAGAGAAGAAAAAGAAATAAAATGAATCCAATTAGAAAAGAATAAGTAAAACTGTCACTGTTTGCAGATGACATGATACTATACATAGAAAATCCTAAAATGCCAACAGAAAACTACTAGAGCTAATCAATGAATTTGGTAAAGTTGCAGGATACAAAATTAATGCACAGAAATCCTTGCTTTCTTATACACTAATGATGAAAAATCTGAAAGAGAAATTAAGGAAACACTCCCACTTACCACTGCAACAAAAAGAATAAAATACCTAGGAATAAATGTACCTAGGGAGACAAAAGACCTGTATGCAGAAAACTATAAGACTCTGATGAAAGAAATTAAAGATGATACCAACAGATGGATAGATGTACCATGTATTTGGATTAGAAGAATGAATATTGTGAAAATGACTATACTACCCAAAGCAGTTTACAGATTCAGTGCAATCCCTATCAAATTACCAATGGCATTTTTTACAGAACTAGAACAAAAAATCTTACAATTTGTATGGAGACACAAAAGACCATGAATAGCCAAAGCAGTCTTGAGGGAAAAGAACAGAGCTGGAGGAATCAGACTCCCTGACTTCAGACTATACTACAAAGCTACAGTAATCAAGACAATGTGGTACTGGCACTAAATCAGAAATATAGATCAATGGAACAGGATTGAAAGCCCAGAGATAAACCTACGCACCTATGGTCAACTAATCTATGACAAAGGAGGCAAGGATATACAATGGAGAAAGGACAGTCTCTTCGATAAGTGGTGCTGGGAAAACTGGAGAGCTACATGTAAAAGAATGAAATTAGAACACTCCCTAACACCATACACAAAAATAAACTCAAAATGGGTTAGAGACCTAAATGTAAGACCGGATGCTATAAAACTCTTGGAGGAAAACATAGGAAGAACACTCTGTGACATAAATCACAGCAAGATATTTTTTGATCTACCTCCTAGAGTAATGGAAATAAAAACAGAAATAAACAAATGGGACCTAATGAAACTTAAAAACTTTTGCACAGCTAAGGAAACCATAAATAGGATGAAAAGACAACCCTCAAAATGGGAGAAAATATTTGCAAGTGAATAATCAAAGGATTAATCTCCGAAATATACAAACAGTTCATGCAGCTCAATATTAAAAAAACAAACAAGCCAATCCAAAAATGGACAGAAGACCTAAATAGACATTTCTCCAAAGAAGACATACAGATGGCCAAGAAGCACATAAAAGCTGCTCAACATCACTAATTATTAGAGAAATGCAAATCAAAACTACAATGAGGTATCACCTCACACCAGTTAGATGGGCATCATCAGAAAATCTATAAACAACAAATGCTGGAGAGGGTTTGGGAAAAGGGAACCCTCCTGCACTGTTTGTTGGTGGGAATGTAAATTGATACAGCCACTATGGAGGACAGTATGGATGTTCCTTAAAGAACTAAAAATAGAATTACCATATGACCCAGCAATCCCACTACTGGGCATATACCCAGAGAAAACCATATTTCAAAAAGACACATGTACCCCAATGTTCTTTGCAGCACTATTTACAGTAGCCAGGTCACGGAAGCAACCTAAATGCCCATCAACAGATGAATGGATAAAGAAGTTGTGGTACATATATACAATGCAATATTACTCAGCCATAAAAAGGAACAAAATTGGGTCATTTGTAGAGACGTGGATGCATCTAGAGACTGTCATACAGAGTGAAGTAAGTCAGAAAGAGAAAAATAAATATCGTATATTAACGCATGTATGTGGAACCTAGAAAATGGTATAGATGAACTGGTTTGCCGGGCAGAAATTGAGACACAGATGTAGAGAACAAATGTATGGACACCAAGGGGGGAAAGCAGCGGGGGCCGGGGGTGTGTGATGAATTGGGAGACTGGGATTGACATGTATACACTGATATGTATAAAATGAATGCCTAATAATAAATAAATAAATAAATAAATAAATGATTTTTAAAAAAGAAAATAAGGATATAGAAACACATTACATTAAGTATGAATTTAGGGGTAATTATTAAGATTAATATTCACTTCTTGCTGGATGTGAGAGGGCATTGACTCCAGTGTTGAATCCAGTGGTCCACCAAGTCCCACACTGAAGGAACCTCTCCATCCACAACTCCATCTATCATGAAGGCAGTCTATCTTTATGGTCTTTAGTTTAGCAGAGTAAATCCAGTTTGAAGATATCCAAGACCTATAACTAATTGGGGCTTTTGAGATCCCCCTAGATACTGGAAAAAGTTGGAACTTTAGTAGAGATCATTTAGAAGTTCTTGTGGGAGAATTTAATGTTTACTCCCAAGAAAGGGAAATTATCTCTGGTGAGCTTTAAAGTGAGGTAGCAACAATCTTAAGAAAACTAGAATAGGAAACATAGGAGCTAGTTCTATTTCAGAATCCTGACTTAGATACAGTGAAGGTTATACAGAAAAGGATGTGTGAGAAATTGTGTTTATTTTTTAAATCATTAAACTACCTTAGATTCTTTCAATATGAGCACTGTATTAGGTAGAAATAGAAAATATTACTATATTATAATATTTTAAAGTGGTTTGTCATTTTTATGCCACTGGGAAATCTTAGTTAGTTGGAAATCTGAGTTGATTCTGTTCCTAAGTGGGGATGGGAGGAGTAAATACGAATGAAGTATTAATCTACGAAAGCATTTGTTTTTACATTGTTTTCTCTTTTTTTAGTCTTCTGCCAACTGAAAGGGCCTCTCTGTCAGTGCCAGGAGGAGCCTGGTAATGATTAATTGATTTAGCTTTCAAACCAAGGCAGTGTGTATATAAGCAGGAGAATAGTGAGAGGGGCACAGGCCGTGTTTTTAATGGGGAAACTATGTTTGGGGAACCTCTGTAATAAAGAAAGGGTGGGGTGGCAATGGAGAAAGATAAATGACTATACAAATGAGTGTGTCCACAAACAACTGCATTATTAAGGGAGGTTTCAAGTTTCCAAATATCTCCTAATCCTTATATATGTGGGAACAAATTTCCTTTACCTTTTAGATATTCCCTCTTAGCTAAATACTGGAAAATTTACAATGTATCAGTATACACTCTGACACTGTCCATTGAATCTTCTGCTGCCTTGGCTGTCCTAGGAGTTTGGGGAAGTTACTAAATTTACGATATCCTGATTTTTCTGAAAATGGAAGTAAAACCTATCACACAGGGGTGCTATGAAGAAACACACAAGCAATAATCTGATGTAAAAAAAAAACTCTGCAGTCATGCTAAAGTAGGGACTGTGTGAGATTTTGTTCTCACATTGTGTGGAGGTAGATCTTCATAACATAATACTATTTCAGTCCGTCAGCTCTCCACAATGCTTCAGGTTTAGAATTGTTCAACCTTCTTGATCGAGTGGACATTTAAAATGACTGAAGACAGATTTTGCTCTGTTTTTGTTAGTTCAGTCCCTTGAACTTTTTGATAAGATTGCTTATGAAACCATGTCAAAATACTGAATTGTCTTCCCCTAAAAATAACCTTATTATTAAAAGTTGAAATGCAAATTCTGTATCTACTGATATTCTGAAACTCTTGGACTTTTCAAAAGCACCATTCTTATTTATTTTCTAGGGTCCAGGATGGGGAAAGGGAAGAATGCAAATAAATCATAAGTCTAATGTTTTCTAAAGCTATGGTCATAATTCAGGACTTTTATCAACTTAAAGAGGGGCAGTCAAATCTTGACAGAGTGTTCAAACTTTTACTTATATATGCAACTAGGTTGAGTTGTGTGTGTTTGTGTTCACCTAGAAGATAGTTCACCATGCATATCCACTGGTAATAGAAAGAGTGGTATTGCTTGAATTTAACCTTTTTTTTTTTTTTTTTTTTTGGTGGTATGTGGGCCTGTCACCCCTGTGGCCTCTCCCATCGCGGAGCACAGGCTCCAGACGCACAGGCCCAGTGGCCATGGCTCACAGGCCCAGCTGCTCCGCGGCATGTGGGATCCTCCCAGACCGGGGCACGAACCCGTGTCCCCTGCATCGGCAGGAGGACTCCCAACCACTGCGCCACCAGGGAAGCCTGAATTTAACCTTTTAATGTATTGGTGAGCTATGGATCTAGAACCCTAACAAGTACTTAATCATTGGAAACTTAAAACAGAAAACATCTACTTCTTATATTTAATTTCCTGAAAAAATAAAAACAGTTCATCATTATTTTTTTGCACCATTAAGTCACTGTATTTGACTTAGTCTTTTCTGTACTAAAGATACTACTGT